>NC_043713.1:48640268-48670828 GCF_006229205.1 Suricata suricatta
TTATTTATGCATGAAAGAGAGCTAGCTAGCACAAGGAGGGCAGGGGCAGGGAGAATCCCAAGCAGGTTCCAATGCGAGGCTTGATACCACCACTGCAAGATCATGACCTGAGCCAAAATCAAGAGTCTGATGCCCAACCGACTGAGCCACCCAGGCATCCCATCCCTTACACTCTTTTAAAAGATCCCTTCCACTCTGTCTTTTTCCATTTTTCTGCTTTTCCACATTTATTTAATATGGGCCAGAAATTATTCTAATCATAGCAAATCATCATTGCCTTCTCTATAACTCTAGAGATGTACAAAAATACTAGGTGCCATACAAGCAAGTGGTGAATTTAAATTCAGGGGTGGTAAGGGCAACATTAGATCAGACATATCCTTAGAGAGCTAGAAGAATTGAAATTTCAGTGTTTTCTGTTAAGAAACTATGACTTTTCAATGCGTTCTCAGTAAAATTGAACCTCAAAAAGATTTATCCTAAAAGAACATCTACCTTCAAAACTGGGAATAGAGTATATTGAGAAACAGTATTTTTTTTCTCCTGATTTGTGCGTGTGTGTGTATGTGTGTGTGTAATTTTAATGACTGCATAGCAAGAAATAAAATACTTAAATAAAACATCTATCCCTTTTGAATGACTCAACCCTTTTATTGGTTGGTGTCATGGTCTAGTAAGTCATACGCACACACACACACACAAAATGCTTTTAAGTTTTTCATAACTAAATCACCAGAAGCTAAAATAAATCACTTTAATAATGAATCTCAGTTCTTAGTTTCTAAAAAAAAAAATTCAGTTTTTCATTTAGACTTAATATGATATTAAGTTCCAGGAATAGGAAAAACTAACATAAGAATGTAATGAAACAAGTCATAAAACTAGTTTAAAAATTCAAGTGGATGCCTGAAAAATGTCTTTGGTAACTGTGGAGATAATTGTTCATAACAAAGAAAATGTTGAGTAACTATATTGTTATCATTATGACAACAGGCTTTTAGAATGAAGTCGTAGAAGGAAATAATTTCCTACTTCCAAGCTAGTGACCAATCTAGATACTAAAACTACAAATGAATTATATTTCAGCAAATTACATTTAATTAATTAGTAAAAAGAAAGCACAAACAGATAAAAGACAATTTTTGGAGTATGATTGACAAGGAAAAAACAAATGATACTGAGTGATGTTATAAGGGAACTTTCAGCAAACCATACAGAGAGAAAGGAGGAAATAATCACAGATAGAGCCAACCAATATAAAGGTAGAGAGTCTTGAAGAAGACAAGAACATTTTTGTTAAAGGTGAAGACAGGTATGTTGCAAACCCGAAACTAATATATATTGTATGTAAACTATGCTTCAGTTTTTAAAAAAGTGAAAAATAGAGAAAGTTACATATGTGTACTTTGCTGATAGCTTAAATAAAAGCCCAAATATATTTTAAGCAATGCCTTTAATTAAATGTAAACAGCAAATTCAGTCATTATGTCAATTTCTATTTTAGTAACATGTTTAAAGCAGATTACAAATCTCCTAGTAACCATGTAGTCACAGTTCTTCTTGGAAAAAAATTGTTTCTCTGCAGCAGTTGGTTCTGAAAGGCAATGTATTTGGTAGAAACAAACTTTAACACCAAGAGGTATTATTTTGTTGGCAAGTATGTGAATTTCAACTTGCAGTATGCTCGTTGAAATGCATTTTGTTTTCTGAAGGATAGTTCCTCACAAGGTTAAACAGAGGTTTAACAAAAGTTTTAAAGTCCTGTTAAGGATTTCCTAAGAGTTTTCATCTCACTTGCTTTTATTTTACTTCTGCTTCTCTGTGGTCACTACTGCTGCGCAAGAAGCAATTTTGCAAGCATTTATATGGCTGTGAGCCATGTATGAGTCAATTAGATTGCCTATTTTTTAAATCTCTCTAACAGTTTATAGAACAGACTAACCCCTTCTCTCACACTGCATCAGGCCTGGATTCTGCCCTTTTGAGGAAGAATACATTAGACCAAAAAAAAAAAAAAAGCATCTCAATGAGATCAGAACAGAAAGCATCAAACTCTTCTCCCTCTCCCCCTTTTAAAAATGATATACAAATGCCTTTTGAGATCTATTTGAAACACATGTGCAATGCTCAGAAAACAGTAATTCATTAGTAACAGGATCCAACAGATTTCCCCCATCTCTAAATACTCCCAACTGAGCCCCTTACTCTTCTAGATTTGTTTGTTTCAAATTCACTAAGCCATGTTCCTTATCAAAAGTGCAATTAACTTCTCATATTGAAATATAGGTCTCTGTAGGTAGAAGAGAATGTCAACAATGTGAAACATAGTTTGTTTAATATCATCTGAGGCCAGCATTTAACTGAGCTAAATATAATGGACTAATAAAAAGAGTAGCATGGATAATACATAGGAAAACAGGAGATAGAAAAAAATATTTTTAATTGTGTCTGGGGGCAACAGACTTGCTTTCCTTCCTCTTCCTTCCTTCTGCCCTTCATTCCTATGTGCTGATGAAGCTTATATTAGCATTAGTTGGTATTCCCTAAGCACAGGGCAGATGCCTAGGCCACTGGTGATAAGTAGGCTAGGAGTGTACTGAACAAAAATTCAACCTGAAATTTCTTCTTCATGTGTTTGTATATTAGGAACTACTTGGTCTGCCTTGATAAGATAATTGGATGCTATTTTTTTCTACATATATATTCCATATTAGACAATACAGCAATTGATATTGGCCATTGGCTACATATAATCAGGAATTGTACCTCTTTTTGCTCATTAATACAGCCCAAGAATCAGGAGAGCATGGCACAGAATAGACACTCAATAAATATTGAGGGATAAAGTAGCTTTGGTTTTCTTTTTCTAAACATTTACAAATGCTAAAACTATTTGCACATACCCAAGCATACCACAATCTCCATATCTCCCTGTATTTTGACCCATTGATAACCCAGTGTAGAATTTCTCTTAATTAGTCTTTTACCTATAGATTCCTACTTAGCCCTCAAGTTTCATACAGAGGACTAATGCTCCTGTGATGCTTAGGTAGACTCCTCTGTTTTGCGATGTTTCTTCCTACACATGGCACACAACATCTTGTACATACTGCTCTCTTCTGGCATTGGGATTGCTTATTGGTTTAAGAGCATGCTCTTTTTATAGGCTATGAATTCTTTAATGGAACATCTCTCTTCATCACTGTAGCTTCAACCTTAGTATGGGTCTGATTTGTTGGGATTCTGTCAATGTCAATTCAATAGAAGCCATTTCCTTTCATATCTCAAAAGGAAAAAGTCAGATATCTAATCAAGCAATTGGGATATAATCTGATGCATCTCAAAGTAGAAACACGATACAATAAGGCCCACAGGAGCACAAAGAAGGGCATGGTTATTTCTTCCTGGATATTAGGATTAGATCTTATAGAGAAGGTAACATTTGACCTGTACTTGGGATAATGAGGAACTCACCAAGTGGATAATCTAGAAAATAGAACACTGTGAGCAAAGACACCAAAATTTAAAAGCACACAGTATAGAACTGGAATTCTACTTCCAGCTAAGATGCTGGAATAATAACAGGAACCAGACTTATCCTCTCACCTGAACCAACTGGAAATTTCATATTTCATAAAATACATGAAATTATGGTTTCAAGATATTATACACAGGTAACAAAGGATAACAACAGATGCAAAATGGAAAACAAAGAACATGAGCCTTATTTTTTCAACTTACCTAGAGTTCCCAGGCCATGGTTGAAGGAGAAGGAAAGTTAGGCAAGGCCTGCTTGTTTCCTTGAGTTGATGGGAGCTACAAGTCTCAGGAGACCAGGGTGCCTATTGTTTACAAGGAAATATACTGGAGCTACAATGAGGAAGAACTCCAGAGACTGAAGAGATTTCCCCCTAGAGTCTTTGGCTGATTAACACTTACATGTGAAGAAACTACCTGAGACTGGGGAAAGAACAACTAAAAGGTTTAAAGGAAATAATCCCTGAAGTTAATCCATTGATGGAAACGGTTTCTGATTACAAGCAGAAATCCTCATAATTCGTAGAATATTGGCCAAAAAGGTTTTGCCTCAGTAATGGGACAAAATTAGCCAAAGACTCAAAGCCACCCAAGTTGCACCTACCAAAGCTCAAAAGCAAGAACTGTGTACTACCTTTCTATTGCTGTGTAAGAAACTGGTACACATTTATCAGTTTAAAGCAAAACCAAATTTATCTCACAGTTCCCATGGATCAGGAGACCTGGTATAGGTGAGCTGGTCTTTCTGCTCAGGACTTCTCACTGGGCAGAAATGAAGTGAGGCTGTTGGCTGTGGCTATGGTTCTCACTTGAGGCTTGGAGGCCACTTCCAAGATCATTCAAGTTGTTGGCCGAATTCACTTTCTTGCAGTTGTAAGACAGAGATCCCTGTTTTCTTGCTAGGTGTTGGTGTGGGACCACATTCAGCTAGGGCCTTCATAGGAAACAGACCAGTGGGAATGTGGTTTCTAATGTTTCACCACCTATATCTTCTTTTAAAGTCTCTTCTGATTTGGTCAGGCTTACCCTGGATGATATCTCAATGCCCTGTATAGAGGAGAGGCGCCTGGGGGGCTCAGTTGCTTGTGTCCAACTATGGCTTGGATCATGATCTCATGGTTCATGGATTTGAGCCCCACATTGGGCTCTGTGCTGACAGATGATAGCCTGGAGCCTGCTTCAGATTCCGTGTCTCCCTGTCTCTTCGACCTCCCTGCTCAGGCTCTGTCTCTCTCTCTCAAAAACAAATAAACATTAAACATTCAAAAAAGTTAATGTATGTAGAGGTAGTATTTAAGACAATTATATTAAAAATGGAAGGGTAAAACAATATAAAGATAGGCATGGTTTCTGTACTTTATTTGAACTGGTAAATTGTCAACACCAGTAAACTGAAAAGTTGTATACATGTAAAATGTAGTACCTAGAATTATCACTGTACAAAGAGGTATATGCAAACATATCACACATTCATAAAATTGGAATTATAAAAATTTTGTAAATAACCCATTAGAAAGCAAAAAAAGGAACAGAGAGAAGCAAAAGAGACAATAAACAAAATATGAAATGGCACATTTAAGTCCTAAATTAATAATAATCACATTGAATGTAAATGATCTAAAACACAAATCAGGGGTGCCTGGGTGGCTCAGTCTGATAAGCATCTGACTCTTGATCTCAGCTCAGGTCACCATCCTAGGGTTGTGGGATTGAGACCCCAGTATAGAGCTTGCTTAAGATCCTCTGTCTCTTTCTCTCTTTCTCTCTTTGCTCCCCCCCCACCACTCCTGTTCTTGCTCTCTCTAAAAAACTAAATAAATAAAAATAAAAAAATAAAACACCAATCAAAACTTACTACAGAGCTAAAATAATCAAGACAGTTGGTATTGGTAAAAGAATAGACAAGTAGATCAATGGAACAGAATGGAAAGCCCAGAAACAGACTCACATATAGTCAACTGATCTTTGACAAGGGAGCAAAGGCAGTAAAATAGGAGCAATGATAGTCTTGTCAACAAATGGTTCTGGGACGATTAGACATCCACACACACACAAATGAATCTGGACACAGACTTTACACCCTTCACAAAAATTAACTCAGAAAGGCTCTTATGTAGGGGCGCCTTACACTGGCTCAGTCAGATAAGTATCTGGCTCTTAACTTCAGCTCAGGGCATGATCTCATCATTTCTGAGTTGAAGCCCCACATCAGGCTCTGTGCTGGTGGTACAGAGTCTGACTGGGATTCTCTCTCTCCCCCCTCTTTCTGCTCTCTCTTTCAAAATAAATAAATAAACATTTTTTAAAAAGGATCTTGTGTAAATATAAAATGTAAAATAACTATAAAATTCCTAGAAGGGAACAGAGTAGAAAATCCATTATCTTGGTATGGTAATCATTTTTTAGATATGACACCAAAGGCATGATCCATGAAATAAATAAGCTGAACTTCATTGAAATTAAAAACTTCTACTCTGAGAAAGACAATGACAATGGAAGGAGCAGACATATCACAGAAAGGGAGAAAATATTTGTAAAATATCTGCTAAAGGACTGTTATCCAAAATATACAAAGAATCCTTAAACCCAACAGTAAGAAAGTGAATAATCCAATTATAAAGTGAGCAAAAGACCTAAATAGACATCTCACCAAAGAAGATACACAGGTAGCAAATAAGTATATGAAAAGATGACCAACAGCACATGTCAGTAGGGAATTGAAAATGGAAGAAATGATGAGATACCTTCACATACCTGTTAAAATGGACAAAATGTGGAATGCTGACAACACCAACAGCTGATGTGATTATAGATCAACAGGGGCTCTCATTCACTGCTGGTGGAATGCAAAATAGTACAGTCACTTTGGAAGACAGTTTGACAGTTTCTTATAAAATTAAACATACTCAGGGGCGCCTGGGTGGCTCAGTCAGCTAAGACTCCGACTTCGGCTCAGGTCAGATATCACGTTCGTGGGTTCGAGCCCCGCGTCAGGCTCTGTGCTGACAGCTAGCTCAGAGCCTGGAGCCTGCTTCCGGTTCTGTGTCTCCTTCTCTCTCTGCCCCTCCCCCTCTCATGCTCTGTCTCTCTCTGTATCAAAAATAAATAAAACATTAAAAATTAAAAAAAATAAAATTAAAATTAAACATACTCAACATATAATCCAGTAATCACATTCCTTGATTATTTACCCAAAGGAGTTGAAAACTTATGTACACAAAAAAACCTACATATAAATATTTATAGCAGCTTTATTCATAATTGTCAAAACTTGGAAGGAACCAATATGTCTTTTAGTAGGTGAATAAACAGTAGTATATCTAGATAATGGAATATTATCCAGTATTAAAAAAGAAAAGAGCTATTGACCCATGAAAAGATACGGAGGAGAATTAACTGCATAGTACTAAGAGAAAGAAGCCAATCCAAAAAGGCTACATACTATGTGATTCCAAACCTATGACACTCTGGAAAAGGCAAAAATATGGAGGGGGACAGTAAAAATGTCAGTGATGTCAGTGGTTATGGGGGAGAGAGGCTTGAATAGGCAAAACACAGAATTCTGAGGACAGTGAAACTACTCTGTAAGACACTACAATGGTGAATACATGTCATTATACATTTGTCCAAACTGATACAATGTAAAACACCAATATGGAACCCTAAAGTTAATTATGGACTTTGGGTGATAATGATGCATCACTGTTGCTTCATCAATTGTAACAAATGTTCTACTAGGGGTAAGGATGTTCAGTGGATGAACATTTGTATTTCAGAGGCAGGGATATAAGTACAGGAACTTACTGTACTTTCCACTCAATTTTTCTGTGAACCTAAAACTGTTCTAAAAAATAAAATCTATCATATGTTTTTTAAAAATGAAGATATTTAAAACTGTTGTTTGTAAATTTAGTATGTTTTACAGCATACACATGATTTTTTAGCCACTCAAATGGTTTGGTTTTTCAAATTTTTCATACCATTATAATGTTAGAGGATACTATACTTCTATTAAAATATCAGATAAGAATATTCCCTCAAGGCATAAGACCTATTCAAACATAAATATACCCATGAGATATGCAGTATAATTATACACACCACATGTTCTTGAAAACCTTTAAAAATTATATAAATATTTGGTCCTTCATACTAGATACTAGAGGGAGGAAAATTTTTTAGCTTCCTCTTTTTTTTAATAGTTTATTGTCAAATTGGTTTCCATATAACACCCACAAGTGCCCTCCTCCATTACCACCACCTCCTTCCCCCCCCCACCCCCCTTCAACCCTCGGTTCCTTTTCAGCATTCTATACTCTCTTAAGTTTTGCGTCCCTCTCTCTCCCCAACTCTCTTTCCCCCTTCCCCTCCCCATGGTCCTCCATTAGGTTTCTCTGGTTAGACCTGTGAGTGTAAACGTATGGTATCTGTCCTTCTCCACCTGATTCATTTCGTTTAGCATGACACCCTCGAGTTCCATCCACTTTGCTACAAATGGCCATATTTAATACAACTGAAAATAGTACAGAGTCTTTACTTGTATGTTAAGATAGACACACATACAGAATACACTTAAACAAAAGCAAATTCACAGACTATGAAGTCAGAGACCTTGTTCAAATTACGTTTCTGTCATATACTAGCTTCCTGACATGTATAAGCTAATTCATATTCTGAGGCTCAACGTGTCTTAGCTTAAAATGAAGATCTGTCAGAGTTATGATAATTAAAATGAGATAGATAAAATTCTAGACATATACAAGGCACATAAGGCTTAATAAACATTGATAAATATAATATTCATTATAATTATAAATATTAACTGTTATATTAATCTAACACCTTTCTGAAATTTTATTCCCTATAATTTATGAAGTTTAATAAATAATATATCTTAGTGAAAAACCTGTATTTGTCTCTTTATGAAAAAGGTTAAAAAATACTTACAATTAAAATTTTTAATCTTTTGGAATGCTTCTATTTAGAAATCAGATAATTGCATTTTAATAGTGAGAAACTTAATAGTGAAATGAACAATCCACTTATAAATAATAGTGTTTTTATTTTTCACAAATGCCAATTCTTGGTCATTATGAATGCCTTCTCCCTCTCCTAATTGCCTATTCAGTGAAAAATGCATAAAACCCCAATTTATTTAGGGTGCAAGCAGTTAAGATAATCAAGCAATAGAAAATATTTTACTCTTCATATTTGCAAAGAAAATCTCAATCAAAATTAATTCCAAACAGGTAAACTGATTTGGAGAACTTTAAAATAAAAAAAATTTTTTTAGATTATGCTTCCAACAGTGTTTCTTTCTTTTTTTTTTTAAATGTTTTATTTATTTTTGAGATAGAGAGATTCAGAGCATGAGCGGGGAGGGGCAGAGAGAGAGGGAGACACAGAATTGGAAGCAGGCTCCAGGCTCTGAGCTGTCAGCATAGAGCCCGACATAGGGCTCGAACCCATGAACATGAGCTCCTGACCTGAGCTAAAGTCAGAGGCTTAACTGACTGAGCCACCCAGGCGCCTCCCAACAGTGTTTCTTACAGCTTCTATAAACAGGTGCTCATGTCAATACATGGTGTTCAAAAGGATGATGTTGAACCCACTAAAATCTTTAAATTATTGGGATTAATGTAAGCAAATTGTTTGTGTGTGTGTGTGTGTGTGTATGTGTGTGTGTGTGTGTGTGTGTGTGTGTGTCAAACTCATATTTGAAAAAACACATATGCTATATGTGCAGAGACTTTAAACTACTCTTTGCAGGGCAAAATAGGTGAAGAGGATTAAGAGGTACAAACTTCCAGTAATAAAATAAGGAAGTCATGGGGATGTAATACATAGGATAGGGAATATAATCAGTAATATTTCAATAACTTTGTATGGTGACAGAGAATGACTAGACTAATCACGGGGATCATTTTGCAATGAATGCAAAATATTGAATCACTATATTGGACACCTGAAACTAATAGAGTATTATGTGTTAATTATGCTGTAATAGAAAAAAAAGTACTATGGGGGTGCTGCATGGCTTAGTCAGTTGAATGTCTGACACTTGATCTCAGCTCAGGTCTTCATCTCAGGGTCATGAGTTCAAGCCCTGCATTGGGCCCACTTTAGAAAAAAAAAATACTATGCTTTGCATAGACTAAAAAGCTGTATTATACAGTAAGACTGTATTCTAGCTGGCCTTATCTGAAACAGAAGTTATATATATATGTGTATATATATACACATATATATATAACTTGGAGTTATGGTGATGACTGAATATGAATTCTGAGAACTTGAAGACTGATATTTAGGGGTAATATATTTTAGAAATAGCTAAGGGAAGATATTTAGCTTTTCAACTTAGTTCTTTAAAAGATAAGATGTACCATGTATGTTCATGGAAATACCTTGTTTTCTTAAAATACCTTTTAGTGGACACGGATTCATTGAAAATGATATAAACAGATTGAATCATTTTGTTGAAAATAGAAAGCAGAGGAATTAATATAAAGGATAAAGGACTTTTAAAAATAAAATGCTTGGGGCACCTGGGTGGCTCAGTCGGTTAAGCATCCGACTTCGGCTCAGGTCATGATCTCACAGTCTGTGGGTTCAAGCCCCATGTCAGGCTCTGTGCTGACAGCTCAGAGCCTGGAGCCTGCTCAGATTCTGTGTCTCCCTCTCTCTCTCTGCCCCTCCCCTGCTAACTCTCTGCTCTGTCTCTCAAAAAAAATAAAGACATATAAAAAATTAAAAAAAAATAAATAAAATGCTTGTGGGGCTTCTGGTTGGCACAGTCAGTTAAGCATCCAACTCTTGATTTCAGCTCAAGTGGTCATCTCATGGTTCCTGGGATTGAGCCTTGCCTTTGTTAGAGAGATTGATCCCCATGTTGGGTTACCACTGACAGCACAGAGCCTATGTGGGATTCTCTCTTACCTCTCCCTCACTCTCTCTCTCTCTTTCTCTCACAAAATAAATAAACTTAAAAAAAAATAATAATAATTTGTTTGCAATATGCATAAGTCAAATCGTTTTGCTGTACGCTCAAAGTTATACAATTCTGTTTTTCAATCATATTTCAATAAAACAGAAAAAAGTTCACTGAAATGCTAACTGCTCTCTTCATAAATTAAAAAAGAAATTTTTTTAAATGTTTTTTTATTTATTTTATTACAGTGAGAGACAGAGCATGAGAGGGGGAGGGGCAGAACCGGAAGCAGGCTCCAGGCTCTGAGCTAGCTGTCAGCACAGAGCCCGACGCGGGGCTCGAACCCACGAACGTGAGATCTGACCTGAGCCGAAGTCGGAGGCTCAACCAACTGAGCCACCCAGGCGCCCCAAAAAAGAAATTTGAAATATAAGCTTAAGGAAAATATCTTTCCAAGTCAAAACTAAGTTATTAAGGTGATAAATCTTATTGGTACTATAAAAAACAATATTAATAACTAATATTAGAGTTATGGTTTACTGAATTATTTCTTATCAATTACGTGTTTCTCAGAGCAATGTCTGAGCAGGCATTATCATAATTTCCATATTTCAGATGAAAAATTTGAGACTCAGAAAGGATACTTCTTATTTTCATCATTTTACTTTTTGGATGAATCACAAGAAGGATAATTTTCCCTTTCTCTAGACAGTAAGAGTTGTTTTCTGGTTTGTAGTGATTTTTTTTCAAAGTCCCATGTTGGGGAAAGAATGGTCATGCATAGGTAGCAAGGGAATTCTATTTCCTGTACCATTGACACAGCAAACTATGATGGCCAATGCTGTGTTGTTAGGACTAAAACCAACATAACAAAACTCTCCACTATTCTAAGATCTGGAAATAGATATCAAGTTGTTCCTGGCTCCCTCAGGAATTTAGCTTGGCATTTAGGGAGTGGGAGTGTGAGTACTCTGGCATTAGGGATCACTCTGATGCTCAGTCCCTCTGATGTTTACTAGATGTTAGTTAAGGGGAAATACAGGACAAGGAAACAGGCCAGAGGTTCCAAAATATAAGATAAAACACAATAAAGTGTTCCAAATAGGATTTCAGTTCATTCAATCTATTATTTCAAATTACCACCATAGAATGCTTTCTAAAATTTTTATTTTGCTAATGTGAGATTACCTTGTATTTGGAGGGCATATGTTTCAGTCACCACACAACTTTCAATCTGTTCTGTAAGCCAAATAGTTCTGTTTTTAGAAACATGTAAACTGCTATATTTATCTGACAAAATCAGATTAAGATATATGACTTGGTGGAGCAGGGAAGATATGTGCTGGAGAGTATGAGATGGAGTAGTTCCGGTTTAAGAATCTGGAGAGTTTATAATGAAGATTTGGAAAAATAAGTATTAGCATGGATAAAGAGAGACATTACATAATTAGAAATGGATTACTCCAGGCACCTGGGTGGCTCAGTTGGTTGAGCTTCTGACTCTTGATTTGGGCTCAGGTCATGTTCCTGGGATTGGTTCAAGGGATTGAACCCCCATTGGGCTCTGTGCTCACAGCACACAGCCTGCTTGGGATTCTCTCTCTCCTTCTCTCTCTGCCCCTCTCCTGTTCATGCTCTCTCTCTCTCTCTCTCTCTCTCTCTCTCTAAATAAGTAAATAAACATTAAAAAAAGAAATAGGTAATTCATCAAAAAGATGTAACAATACTAAATGTGTATGCACCTAACAATAGGGCATCAATTATATCAAATATATGAAGCAAAAATTAATAAAACTAAAGGGAAAACTCCACATTTACACAAGGAGGTATCAATAATTCTTTCTCAGAAATCAATAGAACAATTTAATAAAAGACCAATAGAGTTTAAAAGAACAATACTATCAATCAACTTGATCATATTTACATTTGTAGAATATTCTACCATCAGCAGTATACACTATTTTTTCAAATGTATATGGAACATTTACTAAAATAGACCATAGTCTGGACCATAAGACAAATCTTAACAAATTTAAAGAATTCAAATCATACAAGAATAGGCAAATTCAGAGAGACAGAGAATAGGCTAGAGTTGCAAGGGGCTGGAGGGAAGGAAGTTTTTAATAGGTTCAGAGTTTCTATTTGAAATAATTTAAAAATTCTAGAAATAGTGGTGATAGTTACACAGTATTGTGAATTGTGTAAAGCCATTGAATTGTACACTTAAAAATTATTAAAATAGTAAATTTTATATTATGTATCTTTTACCACAACAGATAAAATTGGTTGGAGAAAAACTCACATACACAGTATGTTAGCTGACCAGAACAAAATTAAGCAAGAAAACAATAGAAAGATATCAGAAAAATCCTCAAATATTTGGAAATTAAACAACATATTTCCAAAATAAACCAGGTGCCGGGGTGCCTGAGTGGCTCAATCAGTTAAAGCATCTGGTTCTTGATATTGGCTCAGGTCATGATCTCACAGTTCGTGAGTTGGAGCCCCACATCAGGCTCTCTGCTGACAGGGTGGAGGCTGCTTGGGATTTTCTCTCTCTTCCTCTCTCTCTGCCCTTCCCCTGCTAGTGCTTGCTCTCTCTCTTTCTCTCTCTCTCTCTCTCTCTCTCTCTCTCTCATAAATACTTACTGTTTTTTAAAAATTTATTTATTTTGAGAGAGAAAGAGGCAGAGAGAGAGAGAGAGAGAGAATCCCAAGCAGACACCATGCTCAGAGTGGAGCCCCACGTAGGCTTGATCTCACTCTATCTCTCTCAAAAATAAATAATAAACATTAAACATTTTTTAAAAATCTTTAAAAATATATAAATTCCACACAAACTACCAGAAAACAATAAAGGAACCCTTCCCAATTTATTGTATGAGTCTAGAGTTACCATGATAATAAAACAAGCAAAAAATATAAAGAGAAAAGGAAGCATAAACATAGACACACACACACACACACACACACACACACACACACACACAAGCACCTTTAAAATATTTGTAAATTGAATCCAGCAATATATAGAAAGGATAATACTTCATGGTAAGTTTGGGATTTATCTAAGGAATGGAAAGTTGGTTTAACATTTAAAAATATATGTAACTTACCCATATAAAGTGAAACACAAAAGAAAAACTACACAATCATCTCAAGAAATGTAGAAAAAACATCTATTCTTAAATTTTTAGAAAGGTTATCAAACAAAAAAAAAAATTCCCGTCTTAGTAGAGGACACCTGTCACTCACATAATGAAGAAAAACTGAATGCTTTTCTTTATGATCAGGTACAAGGGAAGGATGTCTGGCCTTACTGTCTTTATCTAACACTGTACTTACTAGATGGCCAACCCAGTGCAATAAGACAAGAAAAAGAAATAACATAAATACAGATTGAAAGGTAAGAAAGAAATCTCTCTCTATTGACTGACAACAAATAGAAAATGCCAAAGAACATATAAAACAGCTACTGGATCTAATAAGTGAATTTAGGAATGTCATAAGATTATACTTTATATATAATATACAAACATTAATTCTACTTCTATAAAGTAGTCAAAACTAATAGAAACTGAAATTTGAAAACTATATGATAGGATAAAAATATGAAATATCTAGGTAAAATCTAATAAATATTCTAAAAATAAAATCTAAAAATATGCTAAAAATAAAACTATGATAGGATAAAATATGAAATATTTAGGTAAACTCTAATAAATATGCTGAAAATGATAAATTATTGCTGTAGGAAGTAAAAGAAGACCCTAATAAATGGAAAGGACACTGTATTTATAGATTGGAAGGCTTTTTAGAATGCCAATTCTCCCCAAATTAATACATAATTTTAATGTAATCTCCATCAAAATCTCAGCAGAGTATTTTGCAGAAATTAGCAAGTTGATTCTAAAACTTCATAAAGATCTACAATAGCCAAAACAATTCTGAAATGGGAAAACACACTATTTGATGTAAAGTTACTATAAACCTACGGTTATTTTAACAGTGTAATTCTAGTAAAGGATAAACATATAGATCCATTGAGCAAACCAGAGAGTTTAGTTTCATACAAATTGGTCAATTGATTTTTGACAAGATTGCAAAAGAATTCAGTGGTGAAAAAGTAGTTTTTCAGTAACTGGTGATCAAACAATTTGACACGCACATGCAAAACTAAAGGAAAATTATCTTTCTATTGTTGATTTATAATATAATTTTATTATGGTCAATTAACATACTTTGTATTATTTTAATTTATTTTAACTTGTCATGATATGTTTTTGCTTCATATATCTTATTTAAAGTCTCCTAATTAGGTGTGTACCTGCTCAGGACTGTTATGTCTTCTTGGTAAGTGACCATCTTCTAACTCTCTAATGGCATTTTCTATGCTAATAATATTCTTGTTTTGAAGCTTAGTATGAGATTAAAATAGTCACTTTGGCTTCCTTTTGCTTATTGTTTGCATAATACATCTTTTTCTATCTTTTTACCTTTAACCTATCTAAGTTTTATATTTAAACTGGGTTTCTTGAGATGAACATGTAGGTTTTTTTTAAATCCAATAGGACCACTTTGATCTTTTAATTATTGTGTTTAATATTTACATTTAATATAATTATTGGTGTGGTTGATTTTAGGTCTACTATTTTGTTATGTATATTTTGTTCCCCTTTCCCCTCTTTCTTCTCTTCTTCTGCATAGTTTAAATAATTTTTGTATTACACTCTATTTTATATATTATATTTGTTATTCTCTCTGTCTCTGGTTCCATCTCTCTCTTTTTCTGTTTTTTCCAGGGAAGAGTTTCTCAACAATAATACTATTGTCATTTTGGACCAGATAATTCTTTGTCTGGAAAGCTGTTCTGTGCACTGTAGGACATTTAGCAACATTTCTGACCTCTACCCACCAGATAGATGCCAGTTACACATTTCCCCCAGTGATGGCTGTCTCCAACCTGCCAACTGTCCCCTGGCAGGCATAACTACTGCAAATTGAGAACCACTGCTCTTAAAAATAGAGTAGAAATACTTTACATTTCAGAGTCTTCTTAAAGTAATGCTTTAATTTTAAGTAATTAATATGAGAAATTTACAACCACATAAATCCCTTAATCTTTCCTCTTTATTGTATAGTTATCATGTGTTCTAAAATTAACATGCATTAAAAACCCCATCAGGCAATATGAAAATGTTCCTTTCAATAATTGTACATATTTTAAGGAACTTTAAAAAAATGGTCTTCTATGTTTACCCAGATAGTATACTGTTTTTAACTCTTCTTTCATTCCTGTAGTTCCAGGTTTCACCTGATACTATTTTCCTTCAATCTGAAGAACTTCCTTTACCATTTCTTCTGGTTGGTCATGTCTTCAAGTTAGTTTATTTTCTGAGAATATCCTCAAGTCTCCTTCATTCCTAAAGGATATTTTTGTTGACTATAGAATGCTGGGTTAAAGATTCTTTCCTATCGTTTTAAAAATGTCATTCTATTGTCTTTTGGCCTCCAAGGTTTCTGATGAGGAATCCACCATCATTGTGAACATCATTGTTCTCCTATACATGATGTGTCATTTTTTCCTTAGCTGCTTATAAGATTTTTTCTTTACATTTAGTTTTCAGTAGTTTGATTATAATGTGTCTGGCTATGGTTTTCCTTGAGTTTACTGTTTTATGTTACCTAAACTTGAATATGCAAGTTAATATCTCTCACCATATTTAGGAAGTTTTCAGCAACTGTTTCCTCAATATTTTTTTTCTGCACCAATTTCTTTATAGGACTCCACTGTTACAAATGTTAGACTTAAAAATTTTTTTGAATGTTTATTTTTGAGAAAGAGAGAGACAGAAAGAACATGAGTAAGGGAGGGGCAGAGAGAAACACACACACCAAAATACAACCAGGCTCCAGACTCTGAGCTGTCAGCACAAAGCCTGGCATGGGGTTTGAACCCATGAGCTGTGAAATCATGACCTGAGCTGAAATTGGAAGCTCAACTAAGCACCCAGGTGCCCGCAACAAATGTTAGACCTTTGATATAGTCCCATGACTCCCTGAAGTTCAATTCCATTTTTCCATTTTTTTCTCTTTGTTCTTCAAAATTTCCATTAATCTGACTCTTTTCTCTGTCATGTTCATTCTGCTATTGAGCTCAGCCAGTAAAATTTAAATTTCAGAGATTGTGTGTTTTAAAAATATTTTTCTTTTTTTGTAATTTAATTTTTTGTTGAGAACTTTTATCTTTCAAAATTTTATTTAATGTGTGTTTACCTTTACCTCATGGAGCTTATTTTAGTATCTCTTGTTTTAAAGTCTTTGTCTTATAATTTCAGCATCTGTGTCATCTTAGGGTTTGCACCTGTTTATTGTCTTTTCCCTGAAGAATTGGTTACATTTCTTGGTTCTTTGCTTAAAAGGTAATTTTGGATTATATTCTGAACTTTTTGAATATTAAATTGTGTAGATATGAATCCTGTTAAAATTCTCTAAGGGATATCATCATCATCATCATCACCACCACCACTGTTTTAGCAGATGCAGTTAGCTTCAGACTGCCAGTGTGTGTGTGTGTGTGTGTGTGTGTGTGTGTGTGTGTGTGATTTTTCACTTGGTAAATGGTTTATTTTCTTTTTTTCTTTTATAGTTTATTGTCAAGTTGATTTCCATATAACATCCAGTGCCCACCCCCACAAGTGCCCTCCTCCATGCCCATCATCCCCCTTCTCTCCCTCCATCAACCCTCAGTTTGTACTCAGTATTCAAGAGTCTCTCGTGGTTTGCCTCCCTCCCTCTCCTCAACGATTTTTCCCCCTTCCTTCCCCCATGGCCCTCTGTTAAGTTTCTATTATCCTTATGAGTGAAAACATATGGTATTTGTCCTTCTCTGACTGATTTATTTCACTTAGCATGACACCCTCGAGTTCCATCCACATTGCTACGAATGGCCAGATTTCATTTTTCTCATTGCCATGTAGTATTCCATTTTATATATAAACCACATCTTCTTGAACCATTCATCAGGTGAGGCTCTTTCCATGATTTGGCTCTTTCCATGATTTGGCTCTTGTTGACAGTGCTGCTATGAACATTGGGGCACATGTACCCCTATGCATCAGCACTTCTGTATCCCTTGGGTAAATTCCTAGCAGTGCTATTGCTGGGTCATTGGGAAGTTCTTTTGTTAATTTTTTGAAGAATCTTCGTACTGTTTTCCAGAGGGGCTGCACCAGTTTACATTCCCATCAACAGTGTAGGAGGGTGCCCATTTCTACACATCTTCCTCAGCATCTATAGTCTCTTGATTTGTTCATTTTAGCCACTCTGACCAGTGTGAGGTGGTATCTCAGTGTGGTTTTGATTTGTAGTTCCCTGATGATGAGTGACACTGAGCATCGTTTCATGTGTCTGTTGGCCATTTGGATGTCCTCTTTGGAGAAATGTCTATTCATGTCTTTTGCCCATTTCTTCACTGGATTATTTGTTTTTCAGGTGTGGAGTTTGATGAGTTCCTCATGGATCTTGGACACTAGCCCTTTATCTGATATGTCATTTGCAACTATCTTTTCCCATTCTGTCAGTTGCCTATTAGTTTTATTGATTGTTTCCTTTGCAGAGACTGTAAGTTTTTAAAATCACTTTCTAGACAGCAGGTAAAACTATTGGGTTTGTAGGGTCTTGCTCGAAACTCTCCATCAAGAGTACAGATCCTTCATGCCCCCAGGAACTCCAGCCTTCCTCATGGTGTAGTCTGAGGACCTTTCAGCCTGTGGCTGCTGAGCTGCCTGCAGCAACTTCTTGTACACTAGAAAGGGAATTCTCCTGTTTGCTGAGATTATGTTGTGCCTGGTGATTCAATCTGGTTCAGCATCTCAGCGCCAGGATACTCTGTCGGTGGATGGGATGGTTCTTGCTGAGATCTTGTCATCTGCATGTGTGACCTACACACCAAGATACATTCATCCACTGACTTTGGACTAATTTCTTCCAAACCCTTATTCCAGCCACCCTGATCACCTCCATCATTGTCCTTGTCGAGAAAAAAAAATCGCTCCGTAATCATTGCAAGGTCACTGGGCCTCATCACTACATGCCTCTTTAGCATCATAATGCCTACCTCACTTTCCCCTTGCTGTAATAAAGACATACAGCATCCCTGACTGTGCAGATGTTCGGTGACAGTGGACTCCCTTTATTTCTCTCTGATCTATGGTTGGTGGTTTAATTCTTAGTTCAATTCTCAAAGCTTTTGCTATGTAGCTTTGGGTCTGTCCTATGCATATGCAGCTCAAGAATAAACTAGGGTTTGGTATAGTTTTTTTTACACAGTATTAAGGCATCCTCTTCTTCACTTCACTTCTTTCCAGGTTTCCTCCTATGCTCTCTGCCCCACAGAGACCCTTCTTCCCAGTTCTTCTGTGCAGAAAGGTGAGCTTTCTTTTTAGAGGTTTAACTGCTTATATCATGGCTGCTGAGCAGTTCTGCACATGGGTCCCACCCTTGGGACAAAGCCACTGGACGAAAAAGGGGAGGAAAGGAGTACATGGGTGACTCAGTCGGTTAAGGCTTCAACTTTGGCTCAGGTCATGATCTTGAGGCCTATGAGTTCAAGCCCCACATTGGGCTTTGCGCTGACAGCTCAGATTCTGGAGCCTACTTCCGATTCTGTGTCCCTCTCTCCCTCTCTCTGCCTCTCCCCTGCTTGAACTCTGTCTTTCTCTCTCTCAAAAATAAATAAACAGTAAAAAAATTTTTGGAAAAAAAAGGGGGAGAACAGAAAACTCATTTTCAAATGTGTTGCTTCTTCAAGTTTTGACTCCACTCCGTAATCTGCCTCATTTCCCTTTATGTTTAAGAGTCCTCAGGTCATTGTTTTTGTGTATTTTGTCCAGAGTTTTTTAGTTGTAATCAGAGAGATAGGCTATAGTGGGTGTGGTCTCATTTGTTCAGAACTGGAAGCCACATTTTGAAAGTAGATGTAAGAAATAAATTTTTTAGGATTTTGTAATGATATCTAAAATTAATATAGTGGAAGAGTAAGGTCTTGGAGATCACACAGCCCAATGGAACTCCCTCAGTAGTTGCCTGGGGTAGGAAGAGGATAAGGGTGCTAAGTATAGACAACACCAATCGAGTGTATTCTTAAAATAACTAACTGAAGTCAGAATTCAAGCATTCTAGTTATGCTGAGATGTCTTGTTGCACTTTTTCATACTCTTCTTCAGTGGGTAGCTTGCACAAACATCCTTTAGTGATGTCTAGGATAGTGTTTTAGAAATTGTGCTATTCCAAGCTTTAGGCATTCCACAGAACCCATTCAGGGCCAAAAGGAGTGGGGAGAGGGTGTACTTTCTGGAACCACTCCTTGCTTCAATTAGAGCAGTCCATTTTTTACTATTTTTCATATTGGACTGTGTCAGAACATGTCATAACAACAAGGATCTACATTGGTAAAAAGCAAAAAAAGAATCATAGAAAGCCACTGGTTTGTGGAAACATCCTGGGATTGATTAACAGTTGGCCATAGGTAATGGTGTTTCCAATTCTTCTCTGATGCTCCTCTAGACAGTAAGTACTGAAGATTTGTCAGGGATTGCCTGGAACACTAAGCAGGGCTTGAGCTATAAAGTGTTTCTGCTTCCCTAATTTAAAGTGGTGGTCTGAATCCTAGAAAATACAATATTAGCTGTCATTAGCTTTTGTGCTTTTCTCCCTCACTGCAATAGCAAACTAGCTTTGATTGATGACTTAAAGTTATTAAACCAAGATGATACTGACCTATTTTATACCTTTGGAGAATATTTGTTTCATGAAACTCCTGAGAATGGCAAGCACTTAACACAAATTGTTTTAATACTTGCATTTAAGATATCAGGCTTGTAGGGGAAGATACTCTTCTTTTGAGTGCCTTATAATACCCAGGTTACATAAAGTAAGTCAAGCAATCTTGGACCCACACCTTAGGGTTAGGGTGATGGCTGAGTAATAATAGCATTTAATAGTTCATCTCCCAACTTTCTATTAAATATTTGCTAAGTAGTACCAAAAGATGAAAATGAACAACAAACTCCAAAACAAAGACTAAAAGTCAATCATAAAAGACATTTATGAAAATATTCCTATTGTTAAATTTTCAATAGTGCAAATTAAGATACAGAATTGATATCTCAGGCACGACAGCATCATCTGAAGGAAAGCACAGCCAGAAAATAGGTAGAAGGAACTCTGTGTCATACTTCCCCATAATTTCCCTCACTGCGGCCCATAGTTTGGGAACACAGAGCTTCATTAATGAGAAAGATAGTCAGTTATGGCCTTCAGTGTGAGGAAACAGCCTTCTGAGCAGAATCCCTTCCTTTCATAAGTGTCTCTCTTAATTAATTCAGTTTCTATAATCCCTAGCACATAATAAGGTTCGAATACAGAGAATGGATACCTTGTATATGCAGTCCTCTCAAAAACAAAGAATTTCAGATCAGGTAGAGGAACACTTTAAAAGTAGTTAAAACTCAGGGAGGGGTAAAGTTGTCATGAACCACTCAATGTCATTAAAGAAGAGTAAATACAGTTAAATTCTCTAGGTTAAACATCCTCTTTCTAATAGAGAATCAGGAAGTGATTCTATCTAATTTCAAAAGAACTACACAAGATAAATGCCTGTTAAGCAATAAAAACTGGAATATGCCTGTGTATATCAAATCACAGAATATTAGAGAAGGTGAGTCAACCAGTACCTAAGTTAGATGAGGGAACCAAATTTTTTAAATGTTTATTATTTATTTTTGAGCAGGGGAGAGTCAGAGAGAGAGGGAGATACAGAATCCAAAGACAAGCTCCAGGCTCTGAACTAGCTGTCAGCACAGAGCCCTACGCGGGGCTCAAACCCATGAACCGTGAGATCATGACTTAACCAAGCGAGCCAGCCAGGCACTCCTAGATGAGAGAACTAAACAGCAAAATTCTGCACTTCATCTTTTTTCAAACTCTGGGCCTAGATATTTTTCTCCCACCTCTAAATTGAAAATACTGGAAAAAAAAGTGGGACCTACGGAATATATTTTTGCATGCAAGACAAGAGAAATAAACAGAGTTTTTAAAAAGTGTTCATCTTCATCTAATATTGATTTACTACAGGAATAAGAAAAAATATTAGAAACCTTTTAAAAAACTACATGTCCATTGAGAGTGAATAAGCAACATGAAGCATATAATAAAATATTATTTAGCTTTCAAAAGAAATGACATCGTTACGTATGGTATAATATAGATGAACTTGAAGACATTATGTGAAGTGAAATAAGCCAGACACAAAAGAACAGATATTACATGATTCCATTTGTATGAGGTACCTAGAATAGTTAAATTCAGAGACAAAATGTAGAATAGTGGTTGCCAGAGGCTTAGAGGATGAGGAAATGGGAAGTGGTTGTTTAATGGATATAGAATTTCAATTTGAAAAGATGGAAAGTTCTGCAGATGGATGGTTGGTTGCACAAGAATGTGAATATACTTAATGTCATTTTACTGTACGCCTAAACATGGTTAAAATGGGGGGCACCTGGGTGGCTTAGTCAGTTACGTGTCCGACTCTTAATTTTCGCTCAGGTCATGATCTCACAGTTTTTGAGATTGAGCCCTACATCTGGGCTTGGGATTTTCTCTCTCCTCCTCTCTCTCTGGCCCTTCCCTGCTCTCTCTCTCTCTTAAAATAGACAAACATTAAAATTTTTTTAAAGATTAAAATGGCAAATCTTATGTTATATATATTAACTATAATAAAAATGTCAAAAAAATGTATAAAACTAAAAAAGTCAGTCACAAAAAAGTAAGTACTATATGATTCCATTTCTGTGAAATTCTAAAACATGTAACCTAATCATTTTTACAAGTTTTATCTATTTAAGACAGAGAGCATGAGCGGGGGAGGGGCAGAAGGAGAAGGAGAGCGAGAATCCCAAGTAGGCTCCATGCTTTCAGATCAGAGCCAATGTGGGGCTCAATCTCACAAACCAAGAGTTCATGACCTGAGCTGAAATTAAGAGTCAGTTGCTTAACTGACTGAGCCACCCAGGTGCCCCAAAGCATAATCTAATCTAATGATAATAGAACTAATCTGTGGTGATCAAAATCAGAATATTAACTAACCTTGGTGAGGGATTTATGACATGGAGAATAAGGAAACATTTGGGAGTGTTGAAAGTATTCTCTAGTTGATTTGGGTAGTGTTCACATGAGTGCATTTATCTGTAAACTCTGTTGAGTTGTACACACAACGTTTGTCCATGTACTAGACATGTTATATCTTAAAAAAAATCCATGTCTATGAAATACAGGCTATAAAAAAATAGAGCAGGCTAAATTGAAATAAAAACAGGTTGGGGTGAAAAGAAAACAAACTAGAAAAGACTTTAAGGAACCCAAAATTTAGAAATGCAGTAACTCAAATAGAATCCATTCTGGAATTAGTATATAGCAGACTTCTTGGTGCAGAAAATCAAATCAGTGTTTCAAAATACAAACGTGAGAAGCTTTCCTAAAATGTAGAAGAAAAGAACAAAGAAACAGAGGTAAGGACAAAGATGAGATCCTAATTACCAATAGTTGTTCCAAAAGAAGAAAATGAGATAAATAGAGCATGTGCAATAAACTTAACAAAAATTTTACTGAGGTAAAGAAGGACCTGAGTCTTTTAAAGTGTTCTCTTTTTCAGGAAAAAAAAATATGACAAGAGATCCACCTCTAGAATTATCCAGTGAAGGTTTTGAATTTCAGGAATCCTACAAGAGCTAGGCAAGAAAATGTTGCCAGGAGAGCAGCAACACACAGGTTGGTCTTTTAAATTCCTCAGTAGCACTAAGTCTAAAAAAGTCCAAATGAGTAAATCTAATTAATTTTAGGGAAAAATTTCTGGACCCAAAAAACTGCCTATCCATCTTTTCACTGATGTTTGAGGAACAACAGACACTATTAGAGATATGTTAGATCTTACCTAAGTATTCTTCATTTTAAAATGATTTAAGGTTTTACTTCAGCCCACTGAAAAATGAGTAAAAATTAAAATGCAAGAAAACAGATTCTCTTAACAGACTGAGCCACCCAGGTACCAAGAAAACAGATTCTCTACAAGGACTAGAAACAAATATAGAAGTCAAATTACAGAAATAAATTCAATTGTTATAATTTAGTTATAAACCTCAAGGTAATATTGTCAAACTTGAAAGAAAAGATTGCAGAGTTTTCAAAAATAAGGGGAAAAGATAAAGTTGGGCAGAAATGTGCCAAGTTTCCTGTGCAAATAGGAAGTTCTCAAAAGTTAGTTTTATTCTTAAAATTTACAATCATAAAAATGTATATTCAGTTTAAAGATAACTATTAAAAATAGTTTCTTATTTCTTTAAAATAAGAAATCTTTACTCCAAAATCCAAATCACTGCAGAAGCAAAAAGAAAAATAAGCTCAAGATTATACAGAAAAATATAGGAAGCAAAAACCAGGACTAAGTAAGAATTTAAAAAAAGAAAAAAATGAATGAAAACCATGGCACCTATGAGACCCACTTGTTAAAAAAATTTGAAGGAAGAGACCATATAATTGAGAGAAGCATCAAAATAAATAACTCAGAAGGGACTTGTGCCTAAAAGTATCAATTGCAGCATTGTTTGTAATAGCAAAAGATTGGTACCAACTTAAATGTTCACTAATAAGGTACAAGTTAAATAAATTGTTGTGCATATAAAAAGTGAACTACTCTATAGTGGTCAAAAAGAATGAGAGTTTTATATTTACTGATACAGAACAATCTCCAAGGCACATTGTCAAGATGGTGGTGGTGGAAAGCAAGACTGAGAGAAAAGTCTGTATAACAAATATGATTGTGTACCTATGGAAAGAATACAAGAAACTGAACAGCCCTTCCCTTTTGTATTAAGGAACTAGTGGCATGTGGACAGATGTGGGAGGAAGAATTACTTTTCATTATGTACCATATTGTATTTTTCAGATTAATATGTCATATGCATGTATTAACTGTCCAAAAAATAATTATGTAAAATATACAAAATATGGATTGGAATAAGATTTCCTTCTTGACTCCTCTAAGTACTTAAATCACTGTATGTGTATGATGCTGAAGTTGCTATATTTGGCTTAGGTACTGGGAGAGTAGAAAAAAACCAATTCATGGACAGAGGAGAAACAATAAAATAGACCTACAAGAGATGAGAACCATTTTGGCTTGGAAAGACTGAGAGTATCATTGGTTCCTCATAGTTTCTCAATTCTTTTGTTCTGTTTTACTTTTCCAGATTTTCCAAAATTTTAAAAATAAGTATTTACTATTTTTATAATGAAAAGAAAAACATGATTATTGCTTTTCAAGTCCTAGACTATGCCCTAGGGAATGAATAAAGCAGCAATGACAAGGGCACATAAACAAAAATAAATGTATAAATTCAACTAGCTGAGTATTTACACTGTTGGCAAAAGGAAGGAGGAGTGCAGTGCATGTATAGAGTGTATATGGGTAATATTTATATGTTGATGGGTGGGTATGAGGAATCAGTGCCTCTATTCTAGTTACAGAGATTTTAAGAACGATGTTATATGTCAGGATGTCTTTGAATGATGGAAGGGAGATAAAAATAGTAAAATATCAAAAACAGACATTTTTCTCTTTCCAGGTGTTTGGTATGGAAGTCTTAAAGCTGGGACAGAGAGGAGTGATAAAAATTGTGATGAATGAAAAAGGGAAGTAGATATGGGATGATGAGACTGTTGTTGCCAAAAAAGGCAATTCTCCAATTTAAGGGCACCAAAGAGGAACATATAAGAACCTAAAAGGCATTGGGTCAAAAAGCACACTTAGTATTGGGACTCAGTGGAGTGGTACTGGGTAGGAGGGGGAAATTTGGATGAGAGACTGCTGCAAAAAAAGAGAAAGAGTATGTTACCATCTGTGTGTATCTGTTATTATCTCCTTGATCTAGGTTTCTCTCTCTTACTGTGGTCATGCACCCACCATTTCAGGGGTTCCACAAATGTAATAGTCCCCATCCATAGAAAAAATTATACTATCAGTTGTTTGCATGCTTGGGCTTGTGAGTGTGACATCAGTAGGGTCCCCAAGATGGCAATGACACAGAGCAAGAAAGTAATTGTTTTATAGAAATTTGTTTCTTTCTATTTCTGCATTCTGTTTCTAGGGTCAATGCAAGTATATTTGCAGTTGAATGGAATAGAGCTTCTAAGAAATAAAAAACAGATGTTGGAGGAACGCATTCAGGGTGAGTCAGGAGAAGCCCTTGAGGCACTGTGCTCACAGCCTGCCCTACACTTTTCTTTGCTTTAATCTCCATAAATGCTGGAATTCCCAACTCTGCCTAGGCAGCACCAAGGCTGTAGTGGTTTTAAAAATGTCAAACTACCCTGACTCCCAAGCCTGAATGTCCTGTGGAAAGAAAAGAATAGCTTGGCTGATCACATAAAGAGTACTCTTAGGTAAAGGAACATATTCTTCCTGATTCCCTTCTCAGATGTAGAGAAATATATACATATAAACTACTTTGGGGGTAAATATTAATCATTAAAACCAAGTTCTTAAAACTGAACCTAAATTTTTACCACTTTCTGTTTATTAACATTGTTCAGAATCAAGTGAAGTCATTCTACATTTTAAAGAAAATTTTAATGCTGTTTTGGAAAGTTGTATTAAACGTAGTAAGTATCATACTTTTTTGGAAATGTTAAAGTTTCTGTAGGAACTTAGCCACATCACATTCTTAACACATTTGTGGTATGCATTTTTGAAATTACATGCAACTTATGGTACTGAATTAAAATTGATATGCAATTTACAGTATGTACCTGAATTACTGGTATATTTTTAAGACAGTATAGACAATAAATTGAGAAAATATAAAAATATAACTTCATAATACTTTTTAATATCTAAAGGCATTTCTTAATTTATTTAAAAAGCTTTTATATTTCTTTTTTTAATGTTCATTTATTTTTGAGAAAGAGAGAGAGGGAGGGGAAAAGAGAGAGGGGGACATTGGATCCAAAATGGACTATGCGCTGACAGCCTGATGTGGGACTCAAACTCATGAACTGCAAGATCATGACCTAAGCCAAAGCTGGACATAGCCAACTGAGCCACCCAAGTGACCCTACATTTCTTTTGAATAAAGGTTTTGTTGAAGACAGTAAACATGAGTCAATTTGTCATTCTTTTACAACACTTCATTGTGGACAGCTTCCTTGTATAGTGAGTAATACAAAAAGTATGAAAGGCACTCCTAATATATGTCTATATACATATTTATGAATGATTCTTTGCCTGAAATGCAATTATTTGAACAGGTTATTTATTGCTGAGAAACCACCCCAAAATTTAGTGGCTCAAAGTAGCAATCACTGTATTATTTCCTAATGATTTTACTGTGTGGGCAGTGGTTGGAGGGATTAGCTTCTGTTCCATGTGGTGTCATCTGGGCCTTTTAGATGGCTAGGGACTACTGGAATGGCTTGACGTGGGTCATAAGTCTGGAGTCTGTTTTCAGGGTCTGCTAGATTCCTGTTGTCCTCCATGTGATCTCTTCATGTGGTTAGTTAGTGTGGGTTTCCTCACACCATGGTGAGCTCAGTTTAGTTGGATATTCCAGAGCACTAAACTGTTGGTTGCCAGGCAGACTCTCAAAGTTGGGCCTGATACTGGCACAATGCCATTTCTGCTGCATTATATTGGTTAGAACAGTTCACAAGGCCCCAGCCAGATTCAGTGTAGGAGGGAACTCCAGGAGGCCATGCATCCTGGGAGACATGGTTCACTGGGGACCATTTTTGGAAGCTAGCTACCACATCAATGCTTATGAAAGAAACTCCATAAACATTAAACTGAGTCTTTTTCCTACAAAATAATCAAAAGCAAAAGAATGCTGAACTTAATTGCCTTTCACTATTCACAAGTCTACATTAAAATCTTCTGATTTTTCCATGATTTCTCCCAAATATGCCACATTCAAATTGTTTCAGCACTGCAGTCTCTTCATTGAGTCCTAGCATAAGTCTCATCTAAATTAAATGTTTCCAGATGTTTGAATTCCCAAAACAGAAAAATTAAGATATAATTAACTTTATGTATTTGCATAGAGTTGCTAACTCTAAATTTTCAAGTAAGAATACTAAAAATTGTGCCATTTACTATCACTCTTGCTTTTTAAAGGAAAGGACATTCAATTTTAAAAAAATAGTAAAGAATTTCAGACTGAATGACAGTCTTAAATTAGAACTGCTAACTTTATATAACCTATTATAGTAATATGTCTTTATTCTCATTTTGCTGCATGCAGGTCAGGAAAACTTTACCAAGAAGTACCACCAGTCTTGGACCCAGTGTTTAGAAACCTCTATTCAAGCCACTGTTATTGAACATTGTCAAGGTCCTTTTTCTTCTGAACCTTGCTGAAATCATTTCACATCTTTGCCTAGGAACTATAATCATACTGATCATACTGCCAATTTTATTTACATAGAATCTTTTAAATCTGTGCTAATGTAAATAATACAGTTGAGGAATACTTATTACTGTACTAGGAGTGGGTAGTGTTAGCATACTCAGCTGTTAAGAATGGGGACTCTGGAATCTGACTGCATCTGTACCAATATGGATCTGTCATGACCTTGAGCAAGTAACAGATCTTTCTACACCTTGGTTTTCCCATCTTTGATGCAGGTATAATCATAGCAAAATTGTTTTGAAGTTTCTATGTATAAAATGCATAGAATTCTATGTATAAAATTATATGTATAAAATGTATAGATTCTATGTATAAAATGCATAGAATAACACCTAGCACATGGTAAAATGCTCAGTATGTATAATTAATATTATATTCTTATATATACAAATCAGTATTTTGCAATTGCACTTAGGATCTTAATATATACTTTAAGGGTGACCTCAAATATCTACAATGTAGGGCGCTTGGGTGGCTTAATCAGTTAAGTGTTCAACTTCAGTTCAAGTCATGACTTCACAGCTTGTGGGTTTGAACACTGTCTCGGGCTCTGCGCTGACAGCTCAGAGCCTGAAGGTGCTTTAGATTCTGTGTCTCCCTCCCTCTCTCTACCCTTCCCCTGTTCATGCTCAGTCTCTTTTTCTCTCTCTCAAAAATAAACATTAAAGAACATTTTAAAAAATATCCACAATGCTGTTGAAGATATTAGCCACAATTAGACAACAGAATTTTATTTTATTTCATTTAAATATTTATTTATTTATTCTGAAGTTGGGGAGGGACAGAGAGAGGGAGGAGAGAATTCCAAGCAGGCTCTACACTCAGAACAGAGCCTGACTCGAGGCTCCATATCATTACTGTGAAATCATGACCTGATCAAGAGTCAGAGGCTTAACTGACTGAGCCACCCAGGCGCCCCTAGACAACAGAATTGTAAAGTTGGAAAGGAACTTTAATGTCATATAATTCCACCCTGTTATAGGTGAGGACTTTTTTGTTAAAAAAAAAATCTGGCATAGAGTCCATCTGTCTTATGGTAAAAGACAACTATTTGGGGGTTACAATCATCAGATTAACCTTGTAGGGAAGTAAAATATATAGGCCCTGCATATATTTCTAGTAGCTTTGCCAGGGTGGTTTTCAATTCCACTTATATTTATCAGTGCCACTCATGTATTGTCTTAGCTACTTACACTTTTACATGTGTCCAATGGAAAGCAACATAAAACAGTTCTCTGAAAAACAACAAAATTCCAAGGACTACCTAAAAATGGTAATAAAAAAGGACAAGCAGAGTTTAGGAAATTTATTTTAGGGCAACTGCCAGATTTATTTTAAGCCCTATGCTTAAAAATAAATTTAATTCACATGACCAGCTTAAAATACTGGAGCCAAGAAGTCACTGCAAAAGCATTTAATGTAATACCTGAATTTTATTTAGTTGTCTTGTTATGATTTTTTGAAGACTTACTTCCTATCTTGATTTGTACAGTGGCTTTTATATATCTAAATATTTCTTGTATATAATAAGGTGAAAATAGACATTTTTCAAACAATGTAACATTTTCCTAACTTAAAGTTGGTGGACCCCTTAGATGCTGTCCAATGTTTTTTTAACATAGAAAGACAATTGGTTTATCTGTAATATTTACCAGTATGTGGTAAAATATCCACATTTTCTATTTCCAGCGGTCTTTAATTTGACTTATGGGGTAAAGGTTGATTAGAAATAAAGTAGATTTCCTGCTGACAGCAGTGCAGAACATTACTTTATCAACAGATTGAGTAACAGGTACTGTCTTACACCGCAGCCAATGAAGCAATTGATTTAAGAGAAAATGCCCCTAATTTTCATATTCTACATTGGTTCTGGTAAAAATCACAATTTTAAGTTTCACTGAACGCTTTGAAACTGAAAGGCAGGATCACGCATCAAAAAGAGAACTACAATGGGAATGATAATGGTATGTTAGAACTAGTATGAACAACTTAAAACATTGATTTTTTAAAAAAAAATGAACTTGGCTTCTACGGACTATCATCCAGAGTTAATATTTTAGTGCTCCCCTGATACACAGGGTCGGCTTATGAGACCGCTTAGTAATTTTCCCATGAAATTGCACACGGTTTAAACATTGTGGTGTTCACGGAGGACGGACGATAAAGTACTACGGAAAACCATACTCTGCTGGTGCTAAAATGCTGCTGCCTGGTGGCGAAAAGGCATCTTGCTTAAAAAAAGAACCTATCTAAAAAATGACAATAACAAGCACCTTGCTTTCTTGTCAGAAAGTTCCGGACCGCTGCTGCAACACAGAGGAAGGAGAATTGAGGCAGTTGCCAGGACTCGACTGGAGGCAGCAAAAGTCCCGCTGCAACTCACAGCCACCTCGCCGCCTCACCTTTCCCGGTCCCCGACCACCTCTACGGGTCCAAAGCTTTGTTGGGCTCCTCTGAGCCTGCCGGGGCGAAGGCGGTGCCGATCGCCGCACCCAGTCAGCTTCTCCTCGCCCGCCTGCAAGGCCTCGGGCGCGCCCCTCCTTCCGCCCCGCCCGGCCCAGCCCGGTGGAGGC
>NC_043713.1:48670928-48697129 GCF_006229205.1 Suricata suricatta
TGCGTCGGGGCCACGCCAAGTAAAGCCGGGGATGCGGGGCTAGACCGCCTACAGCGCCTCAGAACGGAGCGGGCCGGGCCCGTAGCCCAAGTGGCGGCGGCAGCTGGCACAGCTCCGCACCCGCCCTTCGTTTTCGCCTTTCCTCTTCTCCCTCCCTTGCTGCCCAGAGGAGTCTCCACCCTGCTTCTCTTTCTCTCCCCCCTCCGGTCCATCTCGGGACGGGGAACCCTCCATGGCGAAGGCGGCTGGGGCCCGCTAGCCTGAAGCACCTCGCCGAGCGACTAGGCTGGTGGCGACGGCGCTGTCGGCTGTCGTGAGGGGCTGCCGGGTGGGATGCGACTTTGGGCGTCGGAGCGGCTGTGGGTCGCCGTTGCCCCCAGCCCGGGGTCTGGAGAGCGGAGATCCCCTCAGTGAGGGGAAGGAGGGGAACCGGGCGCACCTGGTGACCCTGAGGTTCCGGCTCCTCCGCCCGGCGGCTGCGAACCCACCGCCGGAGGAAGTTGGTTGAAATTGCTTTCCGCTGCTGGTGCTGCTGGTACGAGGGTATTGTCACAGTAGCAGCAACATGTCGACTGGGGAGAGTTTTGAGACTCGGTTCGAAAAAATCGACAACCTGCTGCGGGATCCCAAATCGGAAGTGAATTCGGATTGTTTGCTGGTGAGTAGCATTGTTGTCTTTTGCTTGTCTTGGTTCTGTATGTATTTGCTTTCCTCTTGCTTTCAGTCTAGTTACTTGCAAAAGAAAGTTTCAGGTGTGCATAATCTTGGAAAACATCAAAATCTCATGAGAGACTTTGGAGCACCACTAAAATCTCCTGCCATGTCCTTATTTATCATTGGACTGGCTCTGTGCTAACTACTCTCTGAACTCTTAGGTCTGACTCAGTTCATCATTATCCAGAAGATACTTATACACCTCTCTTGCAGGCATCACATAGAAAGTTGCCATGTCAGTTATTATTGCGTATATAGTTTGCTGAATGATGATCTTAGTAGTAGTAATCTTTTTGATCGGTTTGACAGTAATACTGGAAAGACTACTTTCCACTTAGAGCGATTTAGCTCCTTAAGGGTTTAGTTTTTAGACTTGGAAGTGACAATGTAGATTCGATATTGAGGAAGTGATTTTTGAGCCAAAATGTCATAGGTGACTTGAATCTGGAGGATCTTTTTGCTGGACTATTAAATGTAGAAACCTAAGGTAACTGATGATAGGTCATCACAATATTAACTCTTTTACAATATTGTTTGTAATAAAAGTATCGCACACTATTATAACTGCCTTTTTTGGTGGTGTGCTTGACCATTGTCACTTTTAAGACTTTCTAAATAAGTTTTTATGAAATAAAAGGCCAAATTCTTCTTTTAAAGATTTCTCAGTAGTTGATAGCATAGTCAGTTATCTGTAGGTAGAATTTTTAAGTTTTGTCTATTTTCCCTGATACTAATAGTTGCAAACTCTGTAAGCGAGTTTCTCCTTTTACTCTCCTGAACAACTAAAAGTTATTTATATTATTCTATTTTAGTCCAAACAAAACCACATAGTCTCTGAAGTTGCAGGGAGTATATATATGGATGGTTATTTACAGCCTTTTCAGAGAAATAATGTTAGCTATATACAGTATTTGGAATTAAGATTCGATGAATAAAATAATGCAGAGAAATCATATTTAAAAATCTCATAGTGAATCAGAAAAATTATGTATATAATTTTTTAGTTACTCTAAATACTTGTGCAGATTTTTAAACGTGTACTGTTTTACAAGAAAGTTTCTAAAGATTGAATTTTTCCTTGGAGACAAATCCTTTTTCCAGTTTTGTAGTATCTAGCCAGATTTTTTTTTTTGGCATGGTATTTTATGTTTATCATTAAGTATTCATTGATTTATTCTACCATTCAGAATGACCTGTCAGGTAACTTCACCCTTTTTTCAGTGAGTCTGTTCTTACTCTTCTTCCCTGTCTGGACTTTGGACATCTCTTGTATTGCAGAAAGGATATCCCTTTTAAATGGATTGCTTTTCTCTATTATTTTGGCCTTTGTTGATTTATTTAATGGATACTTATTGAGTATGTATTATGTGCTATCTGCAGCGCTCAAGTTCTAGAGCTTTTTTGTTGTTGTTTTTGTTAATATAAAAAAAAAGTTGCTGAATTATGTTTGTTCTGCACTTACTTGAGTAGGTCCATTCTTCACAAATGAAAGTTCCTAAGACTTTTGGTTTCAGAAGAGTATGCTGGCAGATCTCTTTTAAATTATCTTACAAAACAGCTCTTTTTGTTGAGATACTAATGATGAATATTAGTAGTTATAAACAAATATAGCTAGAAAATGCCCTGATAAGTGGCTATCCAACCTTTTCTTGAACACATATAATTTATTTTAAGACCTAAATAAGTCTGTTTTTCATACTACAAATATGAATGCTTAAATAGTCTGCAGATACTACGATAATACTATGGTAACTATTCACTTATTTTCTAGAGCATCCAAATTACTCAACCTTGGTTTTCTGTAAGTCATATTCTTTCTAGTGTTTTAATGATTGTCTTAGTCTCCATGTTAGAGCTTATAATGATTATCACAAGCTCTTTTCCTTTCTCCTGCTTCTTTTTTAAGCTTAAAATTATTTTATCTAGGGCTTATTGACAATTTCTTAATGGTTTTGAGTATCTCTGAAAACAGTAATGGCTAGAGTTTAATTAAGTCTAAATTTCCAAAGGGGAAAAATGGATATGATTTGTAAATTAAAAAAGAAATAGTTGGGTGGGAGCATTAGGTATATATTTGTCTTTTTTTTTTTAATGTTTTATTTATTTTTGATACAGAGAGAGATAGAGCATGAGACGGGGAGGGGCAGAGAGAGAAGGAGACACAGAACCGGAAGCAGGCTCCAGGCTCTGAGCTAGCAGTCAGCACAGAGCCTGACGCGGGGCTCGAACCCACGAACGTGAGATCTGACCTGAGCCGAAGTCGGAGGCTTAACCGACTGAGCCACCCAGGCGCCCCTATATTTGTCTTGAAGTATGACATGCATTCCTTAAAAATACTGCTATCTTGCCTTTAGCACGTTTAGCATACTACTTCCAAATGCAATTAAGAGCATAACCTTTTTTTCTAGTTTTCATATAGCTGGCAGAGGTACAGCAGTAGTGGGTAGAATGGTGGGAAAGGATCCAGTACTAGTTGAACAGTATATACTGAGTTCTAACACTGCTGTCCCCTTCCTGCATACTTGTTACCACCATTTTTCATTAGTCAGTTTTTCAGAATGTAGGAGGCATATGTAAACAAAGTTTCAGGTGTTCGTTTGTGGGATTTTCTTCCTTTAAATTCTCTTTTCTTGGGTTTCCTAACCTAGTACCACTTTCCTGTCCTTTGATTGCTGACTTCTTTTTCTCTGTGTCTCAATCTTTGGTCTTATAATGCTTATCATTTTCTTCACTCCCTTGGACATTCATCCATTCTTATAGCTTCAGCTACTGTCATCTCTATGCCCATGTTATCCAAGTTTTTAATTTGCAGTCTTTTTCTGGTTTTAAATCTGCAGTATCTGATTGTTCATTAGCCATCTATACTTGGATGTAATGAAAAGCCCTCATATTAAAATATTTAAAAAATGAAATTTCTTTCATATACTTACTGGTCATTGACATCACTACTATCTTTGTCACTCACCTGGATGTTTTATTGTGATTTTAAACAATCCTGTGCTACATGTTGGATTATTTCAACAGATTTTGGCTAGCATTCCAGAGCCTAGATTATTGCTTTATAATCCCCTTGTACACCCTTCCAGTTGAATTAATCACATTTGGGGTTATATTAGTGAAATGAAAAGACTTGAGGTCATTAAATCTTTGAGCCTAAAACACTATGCCAGTGTTCATAATTTATGAGTTAATGGGTATTACCAGTATCAGTTACATATCTGTTTAGTTTGGACCAGACTGTTTTTAAAGTTCATTTATTTATTTTGAGAGAGAGAGAGGGGAGAGGCAGAGAGAGGGGGAGAGAATCTCAAGTAGGCTCTGCATTGTCAGTGCAGAGCCTGATGCAGGGCTCACATCATGAACTGTGAGATCATTACCTGAGCCACGATCAAGAGTTGGGCCCTTAACTGACTGAGCTACCCAGGTGTCCCTGGACCAGACTGTTTTGATGTTAATATGTTGCAAGAATTTTTTTAAAAAACAGATTACTCCATTTATTCAACTAATCTTTGTGCAAGCTCTAAACTTGCATTCAAATGTAGGCTCTGCCATGTACTTGCTAGATGATTTTAGGTGAGTTATTTTGATGTCCAGAATTTATTTTATCTTCAGGAAAGTAAGGGGATAATAGTACTAGATTTTTGTAAGGGTTAAATAATATAGACCAAACAATTATCAGAGCATATGGCATTTAGTAAGCATTTGTTAATTGGTGACTATTCTCTTTGTTGTATTTATAGTATTCCTGTTATATGTTACCATGCTTAGAAGTTGATATTTATTGTCTTCTATAAGTAGAGTAATGCTGGCACCTCAAGCCATGCCCATAAATTCATAATCCAGCTGTACTTTACTGAAGTATCTAAACCAGTTGTAACTGAAAATGGAGATATTTAGAGGGGATTAGGTAGAATGGGGAGGGACTTTGGAGACTGTTTATTCATTTAGTCATGCTTTATAAACGTACCTATTTTGTGCCAAGGGTTTATGTTTATAAGAAAGGCAGTTGAAGCTGGTTTACGGAGATTTAGTTGTTAACTTGCCTCTTTCTGTGTGTATCTGTTATACTTTCAGTAAGCACTTTGTAAATAGGCCCTCTTGCACTACAAGTACCCTGTGGGTGTATCGAGAGGTGGCTCAGAGTAACAGCTGAGACATGAATTGGACCATTCATTAATCTCTGGAGTAAGAAATGTTTTTAATCCAGAAGGAACCACATAAAAAAATTTTGTAATGAACAGAGTAAATTCCCAGTTTTAGATTAGTTTTTACATAACTTTTCAGTTTAGTTTTATTTCATAATTGTAAGTTTTGTTACTGTGTGTATATGGTTAAAAACTATAGAGATTCTATTTTCACATATGACAGAAAACCCCACATGTCAGGAAATATTACACATGGAGTTCTGTTGCTGAAGATACTTCAGGGGCTCTACTTCCCCATTCCCATCCTCACTAAAAAAGAGGCACATCCATTGAGTTTAACTAAAGAGCATAGCTGATGGATACCACACTCATGTATGTACAAGAAGATGAACAGATAGTTTTGCATCTCACAATGGAATGTTTTTTTTGAAATATGCTTTTGCATGGTACATTGAAAAAAAAACCCTCTGGCCTGAAAATTCAGAGGATTGTCATAAACTTGTTTTGCTTGTAATTCTCTGTGTGACCAAGTAAATCTTTTTTCTTATCTAGGTTTCAGTTTCCCCATTTGTAGAATGAAGAGTTGGGCCATCCTGTTGCTGATATCCATTGTTTCACTAAAACTTCTATGAGTCTTTGTCTACGTCTATAAAAACTTAAAAAATTGTGTCATTTATTTAAGAAACAATTTAAAAGTTAAATGGTGTTAGGGTAGAAATATAAGAATAGGAATTGTCTTTGATAAGTGCTATTTTGGCAACAAGTTTTATGTAGCCATAGATGATCATCCTAAACTATTGTTAATTGTTGTATTTGGCACTTTCTTATTTTTGCATTCATGACTTGGGTTCATAACTGTAAAGGTTTGTACTTTTTGAACAGAGAAGATAGTAATTGAGTCACTTATTTGCATATCCATTAAAATGTATACATGTAGTTTACTTCTTTAATATACCCACCCTCCCTATTTGGGATTGTGAAATACAGGAGTACATTTTCACTGTGGTTTCTAAAGAGTTAGTGGGATGTTAGATGTTCAAATTAATGTCTAAGTTGATATCTCAGAGAAGTGAGAAGTTGTCTTATACTTTTTTAAATTTGTGTCTTATTTTAAAAGGTATGTCAACCTGTGCCCCCTCTTTATCACTATGTTTGTTTATTTTTTAATTTTGTTTATTTATTTTTTGAAAGGATGAGTTGGGGAGAGCAGAAGGGTGGTGGGGGGTTGGTGGAGAGAATGAATCTTAAGCAGGCTCCATGTAAAGTGTGGAGCCCAGTGCGGGTCTCCATCCCATGACCCTGGGATCATGACCTAAGCCAAAATCAAGAGTCAGATACTCTACTGACTGAGCCACCCATGCGTCCCTGTTTATTTTGATTGTATTTTTATTTTACTGTTATTCCCATACTTTATAGTCTTTACTCCATACTCCTATATTGACTTTTGGAAAGAAATTGCCATTTTATCTCAGAGGAACTCATTTTGAAATAGTGCCCCTCAGTTAAATCTTCCTTTTTCTCTGCTCTTATTCATTCATTCAGCAAATGTTTATTTGGTGTACTGTGTACTGGGTACTCAGATAGGTATGGGGACACCATGGTGAGTTCAAACAAACAGGGATCCTGCTTTCATACAGTTGGTAGTCTCAGGAAAAGGGTAAATTTTGAGCAGATAGGAGGGGGATCAGTGTGTTCAGGTGGTAATAGCCTATAATAATTTCCTTTGTAAGATCCTTCATTATCCTTTCATCTAATGGTTCCATTCATTTATGATCTTCATTGAGTCAATTATTTCATTAAGGATAGCAAAATAATGACTTTCTATCATTCCTTTTACATTTATTAGCTATAATTCTTCTGTTAAGAGAACAAGAGAACTTAAGAATTTAAGAACTTTCACTCATTATCTATAGGGCTGTTTGCATACCATGAAATAGAGTTTATAAAATACTGGATGAATATTTCAGGTTTTCTTTTAATTGCCACTTTTCTAAATAAGGTATTTTGGAGGCTTAGTGTGATAGATGTGGTGGCATAAACTTTGAGGGAAGTTTAAGAAAGGGTCTATTTACAAAGATGTAGACAATATTTAAGGATATTAATAGGGATGGTGCAGTACCTGGGACTGGTAACAATGGGGAAGAGAGTTGCTACCATATGGGGCCTGAAGGGACATGAGAAGAGAGCATTTGGGGAGGTTAGCTCTCTGAAGAGGGATATCTGACAGGGGCTGGGATTTCAAATAGAGAGAAGCATGTTGATCTGGCCTTGAGAATCAGGAAAATACATCTCTTGCCTTTATTGACCTCCTACCTTACAGTCTCTTACTGTGGTCTCCCATTGCCTGAAACGCTAGTATGCAAAAGAACTCATTGAACCAGTCTGTAAGGGTCAGTAAATAAGATATACCCAGCCAGCATCCTTCTGTCCCTCCATTCCTCCATCCCTCCATCCCTCTCTCTGTTTTGTTTTTTATTTTGGGGATCATTATGGAAGATGTTAACAAATTTGGTGTGTTTCAGTCGATTTTTGTCATTTTTATTTGATGCTCAGTTTGTCTTTTGACTAATGGGAGCCTCTACATTGTCTTCCATCTGATTTGTATATGACTCTAATAATTTTTTTAACATTTTATTTATTTTTGAGAGACAGCATTAGCAGGGGAGGGTCAGAGAGAGAGGGAGACACAGAATCTGGAGACAGGCTCCAGGCTCTGAGCTAGCTGTCAGCACAGAACCCGACGCGGGGCTCGAACCCACAAACTGTGAGATCATGACCAGAGCTGAAGCTGGACTAGATGCTCAACCGACTTGAGCCACCCAGGCGCCCCTGACTCTAATAATCTTTGATAGAGCTTCCTTTTTTTTTTTTTTTTTTTTTTGTAAAAGATGCCCAGCCTCATATTGTGCATTTCTTACCGCAGATTTGGAAGTCAGCCATTACTTTCCTTTTAGTGGGGAATGATATTTTGAGACCACAATCTGGATTATAGGAATATTCACTGCTACTGGGTTGCAGTTGCTTCTTGTTCTTGTTTAATGAATAGAACTATGAAATTTTTCTTTTGGAAAGAAGAAAACATACTTTATACTGATAATTCCAGTTTCAGTTTATCATCACTTTAAAAGTTTGTATTTCTTTTACATGAAGACTCTTTCTAATAATACTAACAGAATTATACATTTGTTTGATTTCTAAGAATGTGGGTATGATATAGTAAAAGTAAAACTAAGCTGTATGGGGTGGGGTTGGGGGAACTGAAGCCATAAATTGTATTCATCTAATTGACTCTGTATATTATAAACTGAAAAAAAGTATGGCCTTGGACAGATAATACCCAGTCTCTGAACTTTAGTTTTCTTTAGGAGTATAATAAAAATTCACTAATTGAAACTATGTCCAGATTAATTTGTCTTTAGATACAAGTTTCTTTAAATTTTCAACCTTATTAAGAAATTGTTTTATTTTTTTAATAAAATTTTCTTCATTATAGATGTTTTAATATATTGGATTTTTATTTTTTTATTTTTTTATGTGTTTTATTGATTTTTGAGAGAGAGACAGCACGAGCAGGGAAGGGTCAGAAAGAGAGGGAGACAGAATCCGAAGCAGGCTCCAGGCTCTGAGCTAGCTGTCAGCACAGAGCCCGACGCGGGGCTCGAACCCACAAACTGAGATCATGACCTGAGCCGAAGCTGGATGCTCAACTGACTGAGCCACCCAGGCGCCCCAAGAAATTGTTTTAGATATACATCTTCTATTTGTTCTTTCATTGATTGCTTAAATTTTACTGTTTAGCAGTAGGACAAAGAAAATGTTTTTCTAATTTTGATCATCCACTCTAAAAGAGTTTAGTTATCTCTGACTAATTGTGTTTCCTCTGCTTATTTCTAGTAATCCGTAATCATAGAGGCAGTATAGCATAGTGGTTAAGAGCATGGTCTGAAGTCAGACTGTCTGATTTTGAATCCTGGTCAGGTCAGCCATTTATTAGCCTCATTACTTTGGGTAAAGTTCTTTTTTTTTTTTTTTTTATTTGAGCATAGATGACACACAATTTTATATTAGTTTCAAGTGTACAACTAAGTGATTGTTGGGTAAAGTTCTTAATTTTTTAAGACTCAAATACATCATCCTCAAATAAGATTAATCATAAACTATTACAGGGTTGCTAAGAGTATTAAATCTGATAATGCATGTAATGTGCTTTGCATATTTCCCACATTTAGTAGATGTTAGCTATCATTATCATCATCACTTTCATCATTGTAAATTTTTATAATTTGTCTTGGGAAAGAAGACTTTTGTGCTGACCAAGTGTATTATTATCCACCTTCCTACACCACAGGCCAACTCTTTATTTAGTTGTGTGATCTTGGACAAATTATCTACCTTCTTTATATTTAATTTGCAAAATGAAAATCAGGATAATATTTACTTCATAGATTTTACTTGTGAGGAGTAAATGAAATAATTTATATATGGGTGCTAATAGTTTACTTTTTTCTTTATCTTTATAGTACAGATTTGATGAAATTTCCACTGTAGTTAGAAATATTGCTTAGAAACCTGGGAGAAGAGTAGAATGGGATTCTTCATTTGAAATATTTTTTTGAATCTTATCTTTCCTTTCTGTTATTGCTGCCCTACCCAAGTCTAAACTTTTAACTCTACATTCTTGTATTAGTGGGACACAGTAGCAGTTTGCCAATATAGTCCATACTGTATCTTTCTTTTTCCTAACTTTAGTGCTTTTTGTCATGTGGTCTTAGCTTAATGTACTTTGCTTACCTTACTTCCTATTACTCTCCAAAATAGTCTGGTTCAGGTAGATATTCTCACTTTCTACTTTCTACTGCTTTTTCCAATGTTTGCTCTCACAGTTCCAGTCCCTATCTTTCCTCTATATTCTCCTCACCAATTTCCTTTCTCATCTTTTTTTTTTTTAACGTTTTATTTATTTTTTGAGAGAGAGAGACAGACATTGTAAGCAGGGGAGGGTCAGAGAGAGAGGGAGACACAGAATCAGAAGACAGGCTCCAGGCTCTGAGCTATCTATCAGCACAGAGCCTGATATGGGGCTCGAACCCATGAGCTATGAGGTCATGACCTGAGCCAAAGCTGGATGCTCAACCAACTGAGCCACCCAGGCACCCCTCCTTTCTTATCTTTGTAGTCTAACATAAGTCATAACTGTGTTACACCGTTATTTTCTTTTTTGAACTCCTACAGTATTTGTAACTGTCTCATGTAATTTATTTATTTTTTGTTTTAGAGAGAGCATGAGTGGAGGAGAGGAGAAAAAGGAGAGAGAATCTTAAACAGGCAGGGATCAATCTTGCAACTGTGAGGTCATGACCTGAGCGGCAGTCAAGAGTTGAATATTTAATCACTGAGCCACCCAGGCACCCCTCTCATGTAGTTGATCACAGCTATCTTATGAGAGTCTGACTTGAGTGTTGTTCTTACCTTTCTTCTCTAATGAGAATTTCTTGAGGGCTCAGCATAATTCTGGACATTATTATTCAATTAATACTTGTTGATTGTTGTGAATGATTATCCCCTCTTCCCTGTACTCGTGTTCTTTCCATCTGAATTAGTCAGGGCTCTGACAGTTAGTTATATATGATAGAACTCAACTAAGTTTCCTAGGCAAGAAGAATTTATAGATTCAGGGAAACCTGTTCTCAAAGATTCAGTTGAACTTCAGTAAGAGCTAGTACTTGAGCCTCAAATGCAATCATGGCTCCCTCTCTTTACTTTCTTACTCTTTGTGTTTTCATTCTCTCTGGTTGTAGACTGCTATTAGTCACTTGTGGAAAGTAGGGCTGCACTGGAGCTTTATATCTAACAGCTTCAGCTTTAACCATTGACTTCATTCAGATCTTTGAATTTCAGATCCAGAGAGCTCCAAAGCAAGAGATTCATTAGTTTGGCTTGGGTCAGGGCCTGTCTCTAGACTAATCACTTGTGATAAAGAGGGATCACTTGGGATCACTTGAGAATGGGGAAGCAGTTTCCAGAAAAATGAGGACAATGGGACAGGGCAAACAATAAGAGATGTTCATTATACCATCCCTTCTCCCTTTCTTTTCTTTGACCTTGGATAAGTCACTTAAACTCTTTACAACAGCCATTTCCTCAAACTATACAATGGAGTCCATGGAATTAATAATAATTTACTTCAGGGGCAGCTGGGTGGCTCAGTCGGTTAAGTGTCATCTTTGCCTCAAGTCATGATCTCATAGTTCATGGGTTCAAGCCTGGCATCAGGTTTTGTGCTGATAGCCTGCTTTGGATTCTGTGTCTCCCTCTCTCTCCGCCTCTCACCTGCTCATTCTCTTTATCTTTCTATCTCTCAAAATTAATGTTAAAAAAAACTAAAAAGTATTTACTTTATAAGGTAGTGGTGAGGATTAAATGTGATGATCTGTATGTAAGGATGCAGGTCTGAAACTGACTCCATGAAACAATAGAAGGGCACACATTGCCCAAGGCAAAAGGGACCACCCTTGTAACATTCTAAGGGCAGGCCTAAAGATGGAGGCTAAGACTAGTCACGCCATACCTGAGGGTCCTGGGCCCACTCTGTGATTGGTCAATACTCTAAATGTTGTGATTGGGTCCCACCAAAAGTAACAAATACTCTAGGCAAGGTGAATGGTTAAACCTTCTGTCAATAATATTGTATAATAATGATTGGATCACTGTATTTCCTGTAACTCCCCCTTCCCAAACTCATAAAAGCCCTACCCTGCCTTTTTTCGGGGCTCGCTCCACGTGGATCCACTGTGTTGTTGAAGTCTGTGAGCCCGAGTTTAGGCTGGCCGGGCCTAAACTCGTAATAAAGCCCTTTGCTTTTGCATGCGTGCTTCGGCCTCCCTGGCATCTCTAGTTTTTGGGGGCAGTATTAAAATCTGGGTACAACATGTAGAGTTTGAAATCTCACAAAAACAATATTGTAAGCTGCCTCTTGGTTCCTTTTACCTTCATTTCCTGTTCTCATCTGGCCCAAAGCTTTTTTGCCTGTGTGAGCTTATCTTGCCACTCCAGGTTGCTAACTGGCTTTTTGGCATTACCCTATTCAACTCTGTGCCGCATAGTTTCTACCACCTTTCTGAATAGAAGAAAGAATTTATTAGTCTCACAAAGGTTTTCTTGGATAGTTTTAGAGTAATTTGTTATAACTAAATGAATTATAATTATGATCTAAATAAAAGCAATGGGCTTATTTTGTAATGGTCGTATTGAAGCTCAGTTCCTGCCCCTTTCTTCCTTCTTAAATAGTTGCAGAGTAGCCACTGGATTTAGTGAATTGAAGGCTAAGGACCTGTAGAGATTTCTACTGCTTTTTATTTGTATTACCCAGTAATCTTTTGATTCAAATCAGATTATCTTATGCAGTAAAGGACATTTGTTACCTCGAATACTTCATGGGTAGATTCTAGCTTCAGGAATGTCTTTTTTTTCAGGGCTCAAATGATGTGATTAGGTGCTGGGTTTTCTGATCTGCTTCTTTAGTATGATCTTCCTTCTGAGATAGATAATTTGTTGTGATTGTAGGATGATTGCCAGTAGCTTCCATCTCTACTTGTTCAGATGCAGTGGGAAGCAAATATCTTTCCTTCTACCCTTCAAATAGAGTTTCTAATTGATTTAGCCAACTCAGAATATGTGCCCAAATATGAACCAATCACAGTAGTCAGAAAAATAGTATCATCATAAGCTTAGGCTTTCATCATGTGCTCCAGTCTCAGTTTTGAAGGTAAGACACCTTATACCAAGATATATTAGGGTTGCATGAGAGAGGGGTAGATATTGGAGGTCAGTTACCACGAGAAGGGGCAATGACATGCTGGCCAGTCCCACACAGCAAGTCCCAAATAGTCTCTACTACATTAGGTAGAGACTCTTCAAAAGAATCCCATGTAGTGATAGTTTATTCCTTATATTTTTTGGAAATGAATATTTTTTTAATGCATACTTATTTTTCAGTTAGCAATAATCACGCCTCAGATAAACCTCATTGGCTATGATACTGCCAATGTGCAAAGCTAATGTGTACTTATTTTTGAAGAAGAAAGAGACAGAGCGTGAGCAGGGCAGGGGCAGAGAGTGAGGGAGACAGAGAATCAAAAGCACAGAGCCTGACACAGGACTCGAACCCACAACCTGTGAGATCATGACATGAGCCAAAGTTAGAACCTTAACTGATTGAGCCACCAGGTGTGACATACTGAAAATTTTCCAATTTCCTGTTCACGGATCAGCCACATCAAAATTAAATACAGATTCTTGCAGGCTTTACCACAGCCTGCCATATGAAATTTAAAGTTGGGAGATATAAGTATGCTGCATTTTGTGTTCTTGACAAGGTCTAGATAATTGCATAGCAAGATTTGGGAAAGACTGAATAGTTGCCAGGTAGCCAGACATTATGCCTCCTGCATATATCTCATTTGAGTATCTGCTGTGATAAATAAACCAAAGTAGGATTAGATGGAAACACTTGACTCCCATTTAAGAATTTTCTCTTTTTTGGGGTGCCTGGGTGGCTCAGTCGGTTAAGCATCCGGCTTTGGCTTAGGTCGTGATCTTACGGTTTGTGGGTTTAAGCCCCATGTCGGGCTCTGTGCTGACAGCTAGCTCAGAGCCTGGAGCCTGCTTCGGGTTCTGTATCTCCCTCTCTCTCTGACCCTCCCCTGCTCGTGCTGTCTCTCTCTGTCTCTCAAAAATATAAATAAATAAATAATAAATAAATAAAGGAATTTTCTCTTTTTTAAAATAGGATTAAAAAAACAGATTAGGAGCACCTTGGTGGCTCAGTTGGTTAAGTGACTGACTCTTAATTTTGGCTCAGGTCATGATCTCACAGTTCATGAGTTTGAGCCCTGCGTCAGGCTCTGCATGGCAGTGAGGAACCTGTTTTGGGTTCTCCCCCCCCCCCCACTGGCTCCCTCCCTGTCTCTCTCAAAATGAATAAATAAACTTAAAAACAAAAAGAAAAAATAGGTTATATGAAGGAGAATGAGCATTTTCTGAAAAAGCTAGTTTTGTTTTGTTTGATCTGATTTGGAGTGGGGGGAGGAGAATCAAATTTGATAACGAATCCAAATAAAGTGGTACCCTCAATATTCATTGTACCTTGTTCCTTTGCCAGAAGGAAAGGACCTGCATTTTCTTAGGAACTTATGAAGAAATTGTTAGTTGTGAATAGTCTATAGAAGAATAATTTACTATACTTAAAGAACAGATTTTTGGCAGGTGGTGGCTGGGTGGCACAGTCAGTTAAGTGCCCAACTTTTGTTTTGACTCAGGCCATCTCATGCTTCATGATTTAAAGCCCTATTTTGGGTTCTATGCTGTGTTTTTAAGCTGTATCTATTCTAGGGGGATAACATTTTGAAACTACCGGTGGCCTGTAGTTATATGTGGGTTCCCCCCAACACATGAATTTTGGATGAGGGATCAAAAGCCAGTAATAATCATTTTTTATAAGACTTTGCACATTCAGAGGCACCTGGACAGCGTCTGACTCTTGATTTTGGCTCAGATCATGACTTTATGGTTTGTGGGTTTGATCCCCACATTGGGCTCTGCACTCACAGCATAGAGCCTGCTTGGAATTTTCTTTCTCCCCCTTTCTGTGCCCCTCCTTTGCTCTCTAAAAAAAATACGTTGCATATTCATTATTTAATCTACAATGATCCCAGGGGCTGGGTGAAGGATATATTATTACCACTTTGTAAATGAAATTAAAGCTTAGAAGAGGTACATGCATTTGCTTAAGAGCACATAGCCAATAAGTGGCAAACTCTCTGCAGTATAGTGGAAACAGTAGAGTTGTAGACACCATACCACAAAGAGAAGTGTTTCCACAGCACTTAGGAGGGTGTTTTTTACACAGAATACACTAAATGAAAAATATTTAAATTGGAATGTATGGGAATTGGTAAATAATGAAGTGGGAAAGATGAGATGTGAAGTAGTAGGGAAAAGATATTAAGTATTTACTGACTGAGTTGGAGAGGAAAGTGAGTCCTATAAAATTTTATCTTAGAAGCAATGATCTGTAACTTGACTGGATGAAGGATGGGAGCTAGTTCTTTGACCAAACCTGCAGTGTATGAAAAGATTCAAATAGCTGCCTGCTAAAATATATCTTAGTTGGATTTGACATGTCTGAAAAGTGAGTGTTGGTAGCAGTCTAAGCTATGAAACATGTTGATCTGAAGTAGAAAAAAGGGCAATTACAGTTGTGTTGATTGATAACAGTATTGTGTACATGATTTAACAGTAGTCAGTAGTAGTGTTTTCCTCAATTGATATGAAATAACATATGGGATGACTTTGGGAAAATGTTAAAAAAAAATTGATATCCATGTATTTGGATTACCGTCCTGTAATGGAACTGAACATTTTTCAGGAACTGAGGGTGGGATAGGGGAGGTATGAGAGAACATTTAGGGTGATGAAAGTGTTCTGTATCTTGAATGTGATGATCGTGGTAGTGTTCACACTGTTTGCCAAGATTCATAGAACTCTAAACCTAAAAAGGATGAATTTTACTTTACATGAAGTTATACTTCAATAAAACTGACTTTTAAAAAAGAGGGAAAAATACTTGGTGAAGGAATTAGCCCATGACAGAATTCCATTTACTTGCTACTTTCAGTAAGGTGGCCTTTAAATATGAAGGATATGTTTCTGTGTTTGGCTTTACTTGTGTGTATGTATGTGTCACTGGGGAAGGACCTGCGCTAACTGGATTTTGAAGTATAAAGGTTGGAAAACAATTGATAATATTTGTGGCCAGTGATAAAATTAGAGCTTTTAGGTGAAAATTAGAATTTTGGAAAAGTTGTATCTGCCACCCTGACTGTGACAACTTCCCATGCCTAAAGACTTTTCTTGTGAGGTTGGTGATTATATTAATAAATGTGATTTTTTTCAGTATTATATGATGAAATATGTCAATATTTGGAAGAACTTATAATGCAATGGGCCAGTATTTTCTAAATGACCAGTGCATGATGTTATAAAATCATTTATGACTTAAAAAGATCTACTCAAAGTGCAAGATAGACCAATACATTTTAATGTTGCAAAGTAGGCATACAAGATTCCTTTAAGAAACACCACTTGTCAAATTTCCACAATTATCTGAAAATGCTGTTAAGATACTCTTGGGGGGCCTGGCTGGCTCAGTCAGTAGAGCATGACTCTTGATCTCAGAGTTGTGAGCCTGAGCCCCACATTGAGTGTAGAGATTACTTAAAAAATAAAATCTTTGGGGGCACCTGGGTGGCTCAGTTGGTTAAGTGTCTGACTTCGGCTCAGGTCATGATCTTGTGGTTCATGGGATTGAGCCCCGCATCAGGCTCTGTGCTGCCAGCTAGCTCAGAGCCTGGGGCCTGTCTTCAAAATCTGTGTCTTCCTCTTTCTCTGACCCTCCCCTGCTCATGCTGACTCTCTCTCTCAAAAATAAATAAAACATTAAAAAAATTAAAAAGAGGGGCGCCTGGGCGGCTCAGTTGGTTAAGCCTCAGACTTTGGCTCAGGTCAGATCTCACGTTCATGGGTTCCAGCCCCGAGTCGGGCTCTGTGCTGACATCTAGCTCAGAGCCTAGAGCCTGCTTCAGATTCTGTGTCTCCCTCTCTCTGCCCCTCCCCCTCTCATGCTCTGTCTCTCTCTGTATCAAAAATAAAGAAAACATTAAAAAAATTTTCTAAAAAAAATAAAAAGAAATAAAATGTTTTAAAAAATACTTTTTACTTTTTCAACTCATAGCTATGTGAAGTCAGATTTTCATACTTCATCCAAGACAGTATATGCCAACAGATTAAATGCAGAAGTAGTTGAGAGTTGTCTTCTGGTTAGCCAGGCAAAAGAAATTAGTAAAAATCTAAAGTAATGCCATTCTTATAAAAAAAAGTTTTCATGGGGCTCCTGGGTGGCTCAGTCGGTTAAGCATTTGACTCTTGATTTTGGCTCAGGTCAATGATCTTATAGTTCCGTGAGTTCGAGCCCCACATTGGGCTCTGTGCTAATAGCGCACAGCCCTGCTTGGGATTCTGTCTCCCTCTCTCTCTGCCCATCTCTCTCTCTCTCCCCCCTCCCTCTGTATATCTCAAACATAAATATAAATAAACTTTAAAGTTTTTTTTATAATATTTTATTTATTTTTGAGAGAGAGAGAGACAGCATGAGCAGGGGAGGGGTAGAGAGAGAGGGAGACACAGAATCTGAAGACAGCCTCTAGGCTCTGAGCTAGCTGTCAGCACAGAGCCCGATGCGGGGCTTGAACCCACAAACTGTGAGATCATGGCCTGAGCTGAAGCCAGACACTCAACCGACTGAGGCACCCCCAAATAAACTTTTAAAAAATCTTCAAAAAAAAAGTTTTCATAAAAATGTTATTTGTATTAACATGTAATGGATTTATTTTTAAGAAATCCATTCTGATGATCTTTTAATGTATGTTAAGTGTGTTAAGACTATTCACATTTAATGTAATTATTAATATGATAGGTTTTTAAGTCTTTCATTTTATTATTTTGTGCCTCTTTGTTTCTGTTCCTATTTTTTCCTTCTTGCTTTCTTTTGGGTTATTTATATGTTTTTTTAGTATTCCATTTTACCTTTTGTGTTTTTTATTATATCTTTTGTGTAGTTTCTATAAGTGGCTGCTGTTTGAGGGATTTCAGTATTTGTACTTAACTTTTCAGTCTACCTGGAGTCAGGATGTTACCACTTCATATGTAAAGTAAAAACCTTACCACCAGATAGGCCCATTTATCCTCCTCTTTTTGCTGTGGTCTTATGTTATTGTAGCTATAGATGTTGAAAACCCCAACAGAAAATGTTATGATTTTTGCTTTTAGCTATTTAACATTTTAAATAGCTCAGTAGGAAAACAGGTATCGTTCATTCCTGTTACTCTTCTTTCTTGCCTTATGTTCCAAATTTCCTTCTATCATTCCTCCTCTGTCTAAAGAATTTCCTTTAGGAGTTTGTTTGTTTGTCTGTTTGTTTTTCCTCCAAAAGTAGCTCTTTTACAACAGGTCAGCTGGCTGTGAATTCTCATATTTTTCTTCCTGTCAGAATATTACTTTTCATTCTTACAGGATGTTCTCAATGGCTATAGAATTCTGGGTTGACAGTTCTTTCAGCACTTTAAAAATGGTGTCCTACTTTGTTTCAGAGTTTTCACATAGTTTCAAGTGGGAAATCTAGAGTTACCCAGTTCAATTTTCCTCTGTAAGTAAGGTGCTATTTTTCTCTGGTGGTCCTCAAAGTATTTTCTTTGTCCCTAGTTCACAGCATGTGTCTGGAAGTGGATTCATTTGGGTTTATTCTATTGTGGTATGTTAAGCTTCCTGAATTAGTAGGTTTGTTTCTTTCGGCAAATATGGGACGTTTTCAACCTTTGTTTCTTCAAATATTTTTTCTGCATCCTACTTTCTTCTGTTCTTCTGGGACTCTGATGACACAAATGTTCCCCCTTTTGGTGTCATCCCACTGGTTCTTAAGGCTTTGCTCATTAAAAAAAAATGTTTTCTCACTGTTGTTAAAATTGGATTAATTATCTTCAAGTGTACAGAGTCATCTCCATGCTGCTATCAAGCTTATGAAATGTGTTTTTATTTTGGTTATTGTGTTTTTCCATTTTAAAATTTCTATTTAGTTCTTTGTTTATTGACTACACATCTATCTTTTCACTAATTCCAAGAGTGTTTGCCCTTATTTTTTGGATCCTTTTAATAATAGCTGCTTTAAAAATCTTATTGAGATAATTTTAACCTGTGTGTTATTTTGGCATTCTTATCTGTGTTTTTCTTTTTAACTTTTTAATTTGAAATAATTACAGATTGATAGGAAGTTGCAGAGGTCCAGCACACCCTTCACATTTCCCCCAGTGGTTACATTTTACATACCTGTAGTACAATACCACAACTAGAAAATTGCAATTGATTTAATGTGTGTGTATAGTTCTGAGCAATTTTTTTGCATGTGTAGATTTCTGTAGCCAGTAGAAGACATAGATTTTTTCCATTCTGTGTCAGTCAAGACAGAACTATTCCATTACTGCAAAGTTCTCCCTTTTGTTACCTCTACGTTGTCATTACCCATCCCCCACACCTAAACCCTGGCAAGCACTAATCTGTTAGTATAGAGATGGAGATCTATATTTTATCATTTGACAAGTGTTATTAGAATAAAATCATACAGTATGTGACCTTTGGAGATTGGTTTTTTGCATTCATCATAGTGGACCTAACATACATTCAAGTTCTTGCATCTTTAAGTAGTTCATTATTTTTTATAATAGTATTCCTTGGTATGGATATACTACGGTTTGCTTAATTTTTCACCTATTGAAAATAGTTTAGTTGTTTCTCTTCTTTGGCTATTAGAAATAAAGCTGTTATGAGCAGTCATGTACAGGATTTTCCATGGACAGGGTTTTCATTTCTCTAGGATAAATTTCCATGGGTACAAATGCTAGGCCATATAATATTTGCTATTTTTTAGAGTGGCTCTACCATTATATACTCACCTGCAGTGTATGAGTGTTCATCTACATCCTCAGCACTGGAATTGTAATTTTCATATTATTTATACCAATGGATGTGTAGTGATATTTCATAATGATTTTAATTTTCATATATTTGATGACTAATGATATATCTTTTCATGTGTTTATTTGCCATCAGTATATCTTCTTTGGTGAAATGCCTTTCATAACTTTTGCCCATTTCTAATCAGATAGTGTTTCATTGCTGAGCTTTGGGAGTTCTTTATGTATTCTAGTATATTTGGTTTTCAAGTATTTTTTTTCACAGTTTTTGGCTTGTCCTTTCATCCTCTTACCTGGATCTTTGCAAAGCAAAAGTTTTTTAACTTTGATAAGTCCATTTTATAAAAAAATTTTTTAAGGATCATGCTTTTTTGGTCCTGTCTCAGAAGTCTTCAGTAAGTTATGGGCCTCAGATATTTTACCCTGTTTTGTTCCCCCCCCTAAAATCCTACTGTGTAATTCAAAAAGATGTACATCCCTATGTTTATTGAAACATTATTTACAGTAGCCAAGACATTCAAGTAACCCAAGTGTCCATTGATAGATGAATGGATAAAGTTGTGATACAGACACACACACACACACACACACACACACACACACACACACACTGGAATGTGACTCAGACATAAAAAGAATGAAATCTTGCTATTTGCAACAACATGGATGGTTCTAGAGGGTTAATGTTAAGTGAAATAAGTCAGAGAAAGACAAATATCGTATGATTTCACTCATGTGGAATTTAAAAACAGAACAAACCAACAACAACAACAAAAACAAGAGACAAACCAAAAAAACAGACTCTTAACTATAGAGAACAAACTCACCGGTACCAGAGGGGAGGTACATGGGGAAGTGAGTGAAATAGGTGAAGGGGATTAAGAGTACATTTAACCATGATAAGCCCTGAGGATGTATAGAATTGTTGCACTGTATTGTACACTTGAAACTTATATAACACTGTTATCTATACTGGAATTAAAATAAAATGGAAAACAAAAACCCTTACTGTTGAATGTTAAAATCCGTGATCCAGTTTAGATAAGTTTTTGGAGGAAGTTTGAAATTTAAGTTAAGGTTTATTTTTATGGCCATCCAATTATTTAGCAACATTAGTTGAAGAGGCTATCTTTGTCCATTGAATTGCTTTTGTACCTTGTCAAAACTCTTGGCTATACTTGTGTGGGTCTGTTTCTGAGCTTTCTATTCTGTTCCGTTGATCTATATGTCTGTCCTTCCATGAATAGCACTTTATTTTTTATTAGAGCTGTATAAGTCTTGAACTTGGACATAGTTTTTCTTCCATATTATTCTTTTATTTATTTTTACTTTATTTTTACAGAGAGCATGATTGAGGGAGAGGGGCGGAAGATGGGAGAAAGAATATTAAGCAGGCTCAAGATATGTGCAACCCTATGTTTATTGAGCCTGACGCAGGACTCAATCCCACGACCTGAGCCGAAATCAAGTGTTGATGCTCAACTGACTGAGCCACCCAGGCTCCCCATCACATTATTCTTTCTAAAAGTTGTTTTAGCTTTTCTAATATAATTTTAGAAAAAGTTGCCTGTATCTACAGAAACTTGCTGGGGTTTGATAGGAATTATGTCATTTTGAGGATAATTGATACCTTATTATATTGAGTCTTCCAATACATGAACCCCATGTCTCTCCATTTATTTAGTTCTTTTTTGATTTCTTTCATCAGTGTTTTGTGGTTTGCAGCATAAGTCCTATACATGTTTTGTTAGATTTGTACCTAAATATTCCCTTTTTTATATTTAAGTTAAATGAAATTGTATTTTTAATTTTGGTTTCTTCGAGTTCATTATTGTATAGAAATAAAGTTGATTTTTGCATGTTGATCTTGTCTTATGACCTTGTGGAACTTACTAATTAATTCTAGGTGTTTTTTGTTTGTATGTTTTTGTTTTGTAGCCTGTTTGGGACTTTCTGCATAAATAGTCATATCATCTGTAAATACGGACAGTTTTATTTTTTTCATTCTGATCTTTATGCCTTTTATTTCCCTTATTTGCTTTATTGAACTGTCTATTAGTTCCAGAGCTGTGCTCAATAAGAGTGGTGAGATATAGGACATCCTTGTCTTGTTCTGAATTTTTGAGGGAAAACATAGTCTTTTCACTCTTAGGTATGATATTAATTTTAAGGGTTTTTTTAAATAGATATTTTATAACTTGAGAAATTAACTTCTAGTTCTGTTTTTCTGAAAGTTTTTCTCTGGAATAAATATTGGATTTTCTCATTTTTCCTGCATCTGTTGATACCATGATTTTTCTTTAGTCTGTTCATGTAGTGAATTATATTTTCTTTTCACTTTTTTAAAGTTGAGATATAATTGATACATAACATTAGTTCAAAGTGTATAACATAGTAATTCAGTGTTTTTATGTACTGTATTGTGAAATGATCACATTAAGTCTAGTTAACATCCATTACCAGACGTATAATTTTTTCTTATGATTAGAACACTTAAGATGTACTCTCTGAGCAACTTTATTATGTTTATTATTTTTGAGAGAGAGAGGAAGACACTGAATCTGAAGCAGCCTCCAGGTTCTGAGTTGTCAGCACGGAGCCCAGTGTTGGGCTTGAATCCACAAACTGAGATCATGACCTGAGCTAAGTCGGATGCTTAACTGACTGGGCTACCCAGTGCCCCACTCTCTGGCAACTTTCAAATATGCAATACAGTATTATTAACTGTGGTCACCATGCTGTACATTATAGCCCCATGACTTACATAACTGAATTTGTATTTTTTTGCCACCTTGGCCCATTTTGTCCACCCCCATCTTTTGCCTCTGGCAACCTCAAAAATGTTCTGTGTCTCTGGGGTTTTGGTTTTTAGATTCTACATATATGTGAGATAATATGGTATTTTTCACTGTCTGACTTATTTGACTTAGCATAATACCCTCAAGATCCATGTTGTCTCAAATGGCAAGATTCCATTCTTTTCTGTGGTTGAATAATATTCCATTGTGTGTGTGTGTATACAAATAGACTTATCACATTTTCTTTATCCGCTCATTCATTGATGGACATATAAGTTGCTTCTGTGTCTTGGCTATTGTAAATAATGCTTGTTGATTTTTGAATATGGAATAATTCTTATATTTTTGGAATAAGCCTTTGTTGGTTTGGTGTATGATTGCTTTTATATATTGTTGAAATTTTTTTGCTAATATTTTGTTAAGAACTTTTGTATCTATTCATAAAAGATACTGCTCTGTAGTTTTTTTCTTTCATACTGATTTTGTCTGATTTGCTATCAGTATTATTAGCTGCATAAATGAGTTTGAATGTGTTCCCTCTGTTTCTGTTTTCTGGAGGAGATTGCGTAGAATTAGTGTTAATTCTTCTTTAAACATTTGGTAGGGGCACTGTGTGACTTGGTCTGTTAAGCATCTGACTTTTTTTTTTTTTTAATGTTTATTTTGAGAGAGACAGAAACAGCACAAGTGGGAGAGGGAGAGAGAGAATCCCAAGCAGGCTCTGCACTGTCAGCTCAGAGCCCAATGTAGGGCTTGAACCCACCAAGCTGTGAAATCATGACCTGAGCTGAAACCAAGAGTTGGACTGAGCTACTCCGGCGCCCCAAGCATCTGACTCTTGATCTAGGTTCAGGTCATAATCTTTTGGTGCATGGGTTCAAGCTCCACATCAGGGGCTGTGCTGTCAGCACAGAGCCTGCTTGGGATTCTCTCTCTTCCTTTATTTCAGACCTGCCCCCACTGGCACTTGCTCTCTCTCTCTTTCTCTCTCTCCAAAAAAACCCAGCATTTGATAGACTTCTTCAGTGAAACCATCTTGTCCTAGAGGTTTACTTTTTGGTGGGTGTTCCATTATTAAAATTATTATTAATTATTAATTATTCAAATTATCTTGTTGATATTAGGTTAGTTGTGGTAGTTTGTGCTTTTTAAGGAATTATACAGTTTATTGAAGTCACATTTAATTACCCTTTGAATAGCTTCAGGATCTTTGTAATAGTACCTATTTCACTTTTGATATTAGTAATTTGTGTCTTTTGATGTCTTGCTCTAGAGGATTGGTGATTTGATCTTGTCAAAGAACTGTCTTTGTTTTATTGAATTTTTGCTTGTCTTTTTGTGTTTAATTTTGTGATTTTTGTTTTTTGTCTTTATTGCTTCATTTCTTATGTTTGCTTTAGGTTGTTTTTGTGCTCGTCTAATTTTTTGAGAAAGGAATGTAGGTTTTTCAAAATCATTGTGTCTTTCTAATTTGAGTATTTAGTGCTATACATTTCCCTTTCAGCATTGCTTTACGAAGCATGTTCCACACATTTTTATAGGTTGTATTTTTCTTTCAGTTCAGTATGTATTTTTATTTCCCTTGAAGCTTTCTCTTTGACCATGGATTATTTAGAAATACGTTATTTAGTTTGTGTTTTGAGATTTCCCTATCTTTCTATTATTTGCTTTAATTTATTACATTTTAGTCAGAACACTCTCTGTATGATTTTAATTCTAATAAGTTTGTTGAGGATTGAGGTACGGCACAGGATTTGGTCTATCTTGGTAAGTTTTCTATGAACACTTATAAAGAATGTGTATTTTGCTGTTGTTGGGTGGAATGTTCTGTAAATGTTGATTAGATTCTGTTGGTTCATTGGTGTCGTTGAGTTCTTGCTGATTTTCTAAATAGTTCTGTTAACAATTGCTGAGAGGGGAATATAGAAGTGTTCAACTAAATTTGTGGATTGTATATTTCTTTTCATTTGTATCCATTTTTGCTTCACATATTTTGTAGCTCTCTTGTTTAGAACATACTCATTTAAGATTGCTATTCCTTCTTGATGGATTGACTCTTTTATCATCATGTACTTTTCTGTTTTCTTTTTAGTAATTCTCTGCTCTGAAGTCTACTTTATTTAACAGTAATACATTGACCCCAGCTTTCTTTTGATTGCTGTTTGCATGGTATATTTTTTCTTATCCTTTCTTATCCTTCCCTGTTACATTTCAAGTGAATTTCATGTCTGAGATTGGTCATGTTTCATTTATCAGCCCTGACAATCTGTCTTTTAACTTGAATTGTTGCTTCAGACCATTTATATTCAACATAATTGTTATTTTAGGGCTTACCTATGTTGTTTTATTTTTTGTTTTCTGTTTAACCTCCCGGTTTTTTGTTTTTGTTTCCTTTTTTTTCCTTCCTATGTACTACTTGAACATTTATTATTATTTTATTTTGATTTATCTATAACGCTTTTATGTATGTTTCTTTGTATAGCTTTTTTATTGGTTATTCCAGGTATTAAATTAGACATACGTAATGTCATATTTGATTGGTGTTGACATTTTACTAGTTTGAGTGAAGGGTAGAAATCTTACCTATTTTATGTTCCTTATCCTCCCTATTTATAAGCTTTTATATAACCTTATATACATTCAGAAACAACTTAGGTAACATTATAATTGTTGCCTCAACTTTTAAAAAAAATTTTTTAATGCTTTTTATTTATTTTTGAGAGACAGAGAGAGACAGTGCAAGCAGGGGAAGGTTAGAGAGAGAGGGAGATACAGAATCTGAAACAGGCTCCAGGCTCCGAGCTAGCTGTCAGCACAGAGCCCGATGTGGAGCTCGAACCCACGAACCGTGAGATCTGACCTGAGCCGAAGCCGGACGCTTAACCCACTGAGCCACCCAGGCGCCCCTGCTTCAACTTTTAAGAAGATGAAATCATATTGTATTTTCCTATATTTTTACTCTTTACCTTTGTTCTTCCTGATACCCTAAGATTCTTTCCTTTTGTCATTTTCTTTTTATTTAGAGAACTTTCTTTAACCATTATTTTAGGTCTGTTCATAAGAAATTGCTTACTTTTCTGTCATCTCACAATATATTTTTTAAAAAATACATTTTGTTAATTGAATTATAGTTGACACACAATGTTGCATTAGTTTCAGGTGTACAACATAAGTGATTCTACCAAACTCTCCATGTTATGCTGTGCTCACCACAAATGTAGTTACCATCTGTCACCATACAGTGCTATTACATTCCATTTGACTATATTTCCTATGTTGTACCTTTTATCCCCATGACTTATTCATTCCATAACTGGAAGCCTGCATCTCCTCCCCTTCTTGATTTTTTCTTTTTGCCAGCTATAGAATTCTAGTCTGAATTTGTTCATTTGTATTTCTTTAGATATAACTTGTTAACTTCTTCAGTATATAGGTTTATGTGTTTTGCCAGATGTAGGAAATTTGCCTTCATTTTAATCTTTTTTTGTCATATTCTGTGTCTTTTCTCCTTCTGGCCTCCAGTAATACAAATGTTAAATCTTTTGCTATGATTCCACAGGTTTCTGAGTCTTAGTTCATTTTTCCCTTTACGATCAAGATCTAGTCTTGTGAAAATTTTTCTGGAATTAAGATAACATTAGGTGGTTTTTTTTAACATTTATTTATTTTTGAGAGACAGAACATGAGCAAGGGAAGATCAGACACACACACACACACACACACACACACACACACACACACAGAATCCAAAGTAGGCTCCAGGCTAAATGTCCATCACCTGACGAATGGATCAAGAAGATGTGGTATATATTCACGATGGAGTACTACATGGCAATGAGAGGGAATGACATATGGCCCTTTGTAGGAAAGTGGATGGACCTTGAGGGTGTCATGCTGAGTGAAGTAAGCCAGGCAGAGAAGGACAGAAACCATATGTTTGCACTCATAGGTCTAGCAGGAAA
>NC_043713.1:48697229-48709849 GCF_006229205.1 Suricata suricatta
GGGCACTTGAGGGGAAGAGCACTGGGTGTTGTATGGAAAACAATTTGACAATAAAATATTATGGAAAAAAAACATATAATAAATGTTCAATAAGTATGTAAAAAAATAAAATAAAATATTTTAAAGGTAAATATAGAAAGCCATATAATAAAAAAAAAAACAAAAACAAAGTAGGCTCCAGGCTCTGAAATGTAAACACAGAGCCTGACGTAGGTCTTGAACCCACAAACCGTGAGATTATGATCTGAGCCGAATCAGATGCTCAACCGACTGAACCACTCAGGTGCCCCAGCATTAGGTATTTTTCAGTGTCATTATATTACTGCTAACTAGAGAACATATAATGTCTATATTTTTCCCCAAAGGAAAAATAAGTCACTTAAAGAGTAATTAAAAAAAATTTTTTTTTAATTTATTTTTGAGAGACAGAGAGTGATAGCACAAGCAGGGGAGGGTCAAAGAGAGAGGGAGACACAGTATCCGAAGCAGGCTCCAGGCTCTAGGCTCTGAGCTAGCTGTCAGTACAGAGCCCAACACGGGGCTCAAACCCACGAACCGCAAGATCATGACATGAACTGAAGCTGGATGCTTAAGCAACTGAGCCACCCAAGTGCCCCTAAAGGGTAATTTTAAAAACAGCAAACACTTTCCCCCAAAGCAATATCAAATCATCAGAACTTTTTCATTTCTTCATACTAAGACAAAGTCTATCTTGTGTTCATCCATACCTATACAACTGTAAAATGATGGGGAGGAAAATCCTCTTTGAAATTGTCCATGGGTGTGTTTCTATGATTTACTAAAATATATCAGTTTCTTATAACAGCCCTATGTAATAGTTACTGTTATTGTCCTTATTTTACAGATGAGGGCATTGTGGCTGTGATGGGCTAATATAGCATCTTATGATCATGAGAGGCTATTAAATGTTCTAGAATGGAATATGGCTCTCCATATTCCCTGTCCTTTTGACAGGATATCATTTACATAAATATATTTTTTTATTTTACAAAGTTAACATCTCAATATTGTAAATTCATTCTGTTCTCCCTAACATTTCTTGGATCTTTACTTAACCATTTATCTTCTATAATACCTGGCAGTATTTCATCAAGTTTACTTTCTAATCACGCAGGCTTCTAATCATTCTCATTTCTTTTGGCCACTATTTTTTTTTAATATTTAAAGTAATCCCTACATCCAGTGTGGGGCTCGAATTCAGAACCCTAAGATCAAGAGTGTGTGCTCCATTAACTGAGCCAGCCAGTGCTCCTTGGCTGTTATTTTTTTATTCATTTTCCATTAACTTTTCTATCCGCTATAGGCTGGTTTTTGACATTCTATTTAAGGTTAATAGTGACCTTTTCTTTATAATTTTCTGAAGAGTCTCATTTCAGTTTCTCCTGTAGGCTAGATGGTCTATTGTACCTTTCCATTATAATCTCTTGTCTCAGAATGGGTATTGTAGTTGTTTGGTATGTTTCATGACCAGTGCCCACTGCTTTTTCTGCCTGTGTTTCAAGTTATGCAAAATAGACATGAGGTCCTTGCCTTAGTCTTTCAGGCATCCCCGAACAGGTTAGAACAGAGATGTACAGTAACTTACCAATGTGATCTTACTCTGCTTCCTCTAATTCAAGATAAAGGAAATGAGAACCAGTTTGCTGCCTTTACTCACTTGAAACGAGTGGATAAGAGTGAGTGAAAATGTTGCAAAACTTTCTACTATTTGAAGATGGCTTTTACTTAATTGGACATTTGCTTGATTACTCTAAACCTTTGATTGTTTTTCTAAGCTGCTGCAAAGTTGGTTCAGAGAGCTTCTGGGATCTTTTGTTTTATTTTGTTTCTCTGGGGGGAATGAGAGCTTGGAGCTTCCTAGTCCATCATTTTGTTGATACTCAATGGCAACTTTTTAAAAACAGTTGTGAAATATGTATAAATGAAACTTAGCATTTAAATTATTTGAGTGTACAGTAAATTAAATACATTCACATTGTTGTGCAGCAATCATTTGTAACATTAAATTACAAATGTTTTGGCTTCTTTGCATTTTTCATTCTATTTGACTTTATGGTGGCATTTTTCTCTACTTTTAAGTCCTAGAGTTGTCTCAGCTTTCATGATGCTATTATATCTTCGTTTCACCTCTCTGACTGCTTGTCAACCATTTTTGCTCTGTTTACTTCTCAGATGTTTATGTTTCCCACGGTGCTATTCTTCACTCTTTTTCCATTCTTCCATTGTTTATACTCACTGGGTAATTGAATCTGTTTTCATGGACTTAAGTGTGTTCTTATGAAATACAAATCTATATCACAGTCCAGTCACTGTTAAACTGAAACTCATGTTTTCAGCTGCCATCTCATTATCCATAAAATGGTATTCTTCAGGGTCCTCAAATTCGTATATCTAAAATACTTACCTTCTCTTTCCAAAATACATTATCTGCTTTGGTTAATAAAGTCACTACTCACCTAAAATAGAAGATACATAATAATTTTTCTAATCATATAATCATTCTTAACCTTTCCTGTCTTTTTTAGTCACTCACCAGATTCTTTTGTTTCTAATGTTCCATTCCTGTTGATCCAGTTTAGTTCAGACTTTTATCTTCTTGTGCTGATATTACCACAGTTTTCCTCCTAATTGCTTTTTTATATACCTGTCTCTTCATGTTCAAATTTATTATCTTTGTCATTGCCAGGCTTTTGTAAAATTAAAACCAGTTATATCACTCTTCCCCCCCAATTCCTGTGGTTCCAAATGGATATCAGAAGATAAATACTCAAATTCTTAAGTTGGTATGTTATACCTTTAATACACATTCCATAACCCATCTTCACGGCTTTGACTCCTGCATGTCCTTCTTCTCACCCTTCCAGGACCAGAGCGTTCTCTTCTCATTTCTAAATTCTCCTTACCTTTCCTCTCTCTAGATTGCCTTGCCTACCTTTATCTTATTCTTTGTAAATTCTGTTTTTAAGGATCAGCTTGAATTTCATTTTTTCTGTGAGACCCAAATTGGTTAAACTGTCCTTTCTCCGATCCTGTAGTACCTAGTTATAACACTTGAGGATCTTATATTATTCACTCCCAGATACAGGAGTACGTATCATTATTACTGTTATTATTTCTGGTTTTCTATGGAGGAGAGGCAGACTTATAACTAATTATAATATAAATACAATAATTACTCTAGGAGCACATAGGAGGTTATTATTAACATTTTTTTTAGAGTGTTGGAGAAAGCCGCAGAAAGTAAGCAACATTTGAGGCATCTGAATATAAGTAATGTTCCCATTTCAGCTGGAGAAAAGAGCTGGTATAAAGGCAGTGGGGTAGAGTGAGCATGACCTTTTGGGATATAGCTGGAGCACACTGTGGCCCAAGCCTAGATGCTTGCATATACAGACAATGAGGCTGAAAAAGTATAGCTGGGGACTGATTGGAAAGAGCCATTGTATGTTTTACTGAATTTTTAGAATATATATATATTTTTGCACTATACTTGTCCTAGGGAGCATGATGTATATAGTATGTCACACTAGTTAACAGATTTTAATCACATTTAATATCAGAAGTTGTTTAAATTTCCTAAGGAAATTCTATTTTCATTTTCACATCAGTGCTTAATTTTGAGAAATTACTTCTCTCTTTATAATAGCAAAGAGATCAAAATATACCCATATGTTTTCTTTAAATGGTATATTATCTGTTACCAAAACATTCTTTCAATCAAACAAGTGGAAGGATACACCATGGTCATGGATTGGAAGAATTATTCTTGTGAAAAAGTTCACTCTACCAAAAGCAATCTACAGATTTCAGTTCGATCTCTCTTAGAATCCCAAGAGCAGGGGTTTGTTTGTTTGTTTGTTTGTTTGTTTGTTTTTGTAGAACTGGAACAAAAAATCCAAAAATTTGTTTGGAACCACAAAAGACCTTGAATAGCCAAAGCAATCTTGAGGAAGAAGAACAAAGCTGGAGGTATTAGTAATCCACTGTGCTACTGGGACAAAAATAGAAAGATCAGTGGAACAGATAGAAAGCCTAGAAGTAAGGCCATGCCTGTGTGGACAACGAATCAACATCTAAGGCAAGGAGGCAAGAATATACAATGGAGAAAAGATGGTCTTTTCAGTAAATGGTGCTAGGAAAACTGGACAGCTACATGCAAAGAAATGAAACTGGACTGTTTTCTTACACTATAAAAAATATACTCAAAATGGATTAAAGATCAAAATGTGAGGCTTGAAACCATAAAATTTCTAATAGAGAATATAATCAGTAATGTCTTAGACATTGGTCTTAGCAGCATATTTTTGGATGTCTCCTCAGGCAAGGGAAATTAAAGTAAAGATAAACTATTGGGGCTACACCAAAACAAAAAGAAACCGTCAACAAAACAAAAAGGCAAGCTAGTGAATGGGAGAAGACCTTTGTAAATGATATATTCAAAATATATAAAGAACATAAAAGAATGTGATTTAAAAAGGGGCAAAGGGTGTGAATAGATAATTTTTCCAAAGAAGACATGCAGATGGCCAGTAGTCACTAATCATCAGGGAAGTGTAATCAAAACCACAATGAGGTATCACCTCACACTGGGTCAGAATAGCTAGTATCAAATAAATAAGAAAAAATAAGTGTTGGTGAGGATGTGGAGAAAAGAGAACCCTTGTGCAGTATTGGTGGGAATGTAAATTGGTACAGCCACTTTGGAAAGCACTGTGGAAATTCCTCAAAAAATTAAAAATAAATTTACCATATGATCCAGTAATTCTACTACTTGGTATTTACTAAAGAAAATGAAAACACTGATTTTTTAAAAATGTTTTTCATTTAATTTTGAGAGAGAGAGAGAGAGAGAGAGAGAGGCAGGCAGACACAGAATCTGAAGCAGGCGCCAGGCTCCGAGCTGTCAGTACAGAGCCTAACACAACCTGTGAGATCATGACCGGAGCCTAACCAACTGAGCCAGGGTAAATAAATTTAGTGAATTAAATCATATTTTTCTACAGACATATTCTAATTTATTTTTATTTTTTTTAATGTTTAATTTTGAGAGGGAGAGACACACACACACAAACGTGAGCAGAGGAGGGGGGCAGAGAGAGGGAGACACAGAATATAAAGCAGGCTACAGGCTCTGAGCTGTCAGCATGGAGCCCTATGTGGGACTTGAACCCACGAACCGTGACCTGAGCTGAAGTCAGACGCTCAACTGACTGAGCCACTAAGTGCCCCTGGAAACACTAATTTGAAAAGATAAATGTATTCCTTTGTTCACTGAATCCTTATTTGCAGTAGCCATGATATGGTAGCATCTCAAGTTTCCATTGGTAGATAAATGGATAAAGAAGATGTTGCACGTTCATGTGTGCTTGCACACACACACTGGTATATTACTCAGCCATTAAAAAGAATGAGGTCTTACCATTTGTGACAACATGGATGGACTTAGAGGATACTATGCTAAGCAAAATAAATCAGAGACCAACACTTTTATGATTTCACTCATTTGCAGAATCTGAAAAAGTAAATGAAAAAACAGACTCAAACACAGAGAACAAATTAGTGGATTAAGAGGCACAAATTTCTAGTTATAAAACAAGTCAGAGAGATAAAAAGCACAGCATAGGGAATTAAGAAAAAAGTTTGACATCAAGTGTTTTTTTGTTTTTGTTTTTGAGAGAGTGTGAGCAGGGGAAGGGCAGAGAAAGAGGGAGAGAGAGAATCCTAAGCAGGCTCTGTACTGTCAGAGAACCCACAAACCATGAGATCATGACCTGGGCAGAAACCAAGAGTCTGACACCCAGCCAATTAAGTCACCCATACTCCAATCAATCTTTTAATACCAAGGGTTAGCCTGTTTTAGAAGTAGTTTCATTTTCAGAGAACCTGGTTTTATGCCAGAGTTTTAATGTGTTTTTGGTAGTTTTTTAAAAAATGTCTAAGTTTAGAATAGTAACCAGGTAGATTTTGAAATTTTACTTAAAAAAAGATGAATTTTTTTTATACATAGTATATCTTCTTTTCTTCTGCCATTATATTCTCATTCCTTTTTTTTTTTTAATGTTTATTTATTTATTTTGGGAAAGAGACAGCAAACATGTGAGCCAAGGAGGGGCGGAGAGAGGGGAAAGAGAGAATCCCAAGCAGTTTCCTCACTCAACACAGAGCCTGATGCAGGGCTCAGTCTCAGACACCGTGAAATCGATGACTGGAGCTGAAATAAAGAGTTGGAGGCCTGGGGCACCTGGGTGGCTCAGTCAGTGAGTGTCAGACTTCGGCTCAGGTCATGATCTCACAGTTCGTGGGTTTGAGCCCTGCATCGGGCTCTGTGATGACAGCTCAGAGCCTGGAGCCTGTTTCCAATTCTGTGTGTCCCTCTCTCTCTGTCCCTCCCCTGCTCATGATTGTCTCTCTGTCTCTCAAAAACAAACAAATGTTAAAAGAAAAAAAAAAGGAGTTGGAGGCTTAACTGACTGACCCAGGGGCCCCTATATTTTCATATCTTGTAACAAATATATTATTACTGATGGATTTAATCCTAAATGATATTATTATTATATATGAGTCTTATTTTTGTAATTCAGAATTATCTAGAGAACTATAATTTATAACAGTGTTTAGTTGAATAATTTTCTCCTTGTGCTTAAGTTCTGTTACATGATCTCCTCAGAATAACAGTGCTTCTTTTTTTTTTTAATATGTATTCATTTTTTTGAGAGACATAGAGACACAGTGTGAGCTGGGGAAGAACAGAGAGAATAAGACCCAGAATTTAAAGCAGGCTTCAGGCTCTGAGCTGTCAGTATAGAGCCTGACACGGGGCCAGAACTTAGGAACTGCGAGATCATGACCTGAGCCCAAGTCAGCCACTTAACTGACTGAGCCACCAAGGTGCCCCAGAATAACAGTGCTTCTTAGGAAATATGAAATGTTCATTCCTTGGATATTCTTGTAAAATGTTATATTTGTAATTAATTATACTTGCCTTTATGTGTTTATGTGAAAGCACTTCCCCAGTGTGACTAGCATCTTTCAAAATATATTGCTGTGACTGGTTACTATCATTGGTCAGCTATGAGTAGCAAAGAATTTAATTATTGTAATTCTTTGACGTTGGTTTCTCTCTTATGTGTCCTCTCCTCTTCAGATCTTAAATTGATGATTAAACTGTATATGATGGGCTTGTTGTGAAAGTAGAGGGTAGCTTTTCTTCATGCCTAAATGAAATTAAGTGAAGGAGCAGTAGGACTACATATTGTGGCTGTTATTCCTTGTAAATTGTTTTTGTACTTAGAGGAATGTTAATTTCTGTTAAGATCTTGAGTTCTGGTACTAGTATATGGACTGTAGGAAGTAGGGAAGTGTTATTCATTATTTATAGAACTTTAGAGTGTTGAATAAAAGTCAGAATTCCTTGTCTCGACTTATGGTTGGAGATAGACACTCCTTGTATAACTTATCCATTGCTTTAGAGTGGAAGCCTGCATCCCTCTCCAGCACAGTGTCTTGATTCCCCTTAACCTCTGTTTCATATATGCTTTAGATTATGCTACAATACCTTCTTGTTCATTTTATTTTCTGATAAAAAGTATATAAATTTTGCTTATGGACAATCCTGAAAAGCCATCTATCATCTCAAATTACTATAAAATTAAAAGTGTATGGTTATAGGTCCAAACACATACTCACCATATAATTAGTGGTGACAACTAGTTTTCCATAAACAAATGTATGGTTGAATTCTGTGACCGAACAAAAATGAGGTACCCAATGTTAAAAAAAAAAAATGGGAATTACTGTGCTGGAGAGGGTTTATAACACAGTGACCTAAGATTTACTCTTTGGGTTTTTAGAGCACATGACTAAAATGTCTGTTTTTCTCTTTATGTCATTTCTAGCAGTAGTGAGACTAATATGTAGAACTTTCAGATGTCAGGGAAACAAAGGGAAGAGGGAGGTGGGACTATTAAGGGACACTTTACATACTTTACTCCTTTAATTCTCACAAATCCATTATGAGTTGTAGTAATTACTATCCTTATTTTACAGAAGAGAAAACTGAGGCTCAGAAAGTTTGAGTTGTCCTCCCAACGATAGCAGGCAAATAGACTTTTTGCTTTAAGATGCTTTTGTTTTATTTGAATTCTGTTGACCCATCTGGAATTCCTTTTATTATGAAGCATGACTCAGAAATCATTCATCTGCATAGTTCTGTCCAGTTCTACAAATATTTACCAAAGAGTGACACTTGTCAGCCCCATCTTGCCCTTGTCCCTACTCTTGAATGGTCAATTCTCTTGCCCTTTCAGTACAACATTGCAACATTTCAGGGCATGCATTGTTAATGATATTTCAGTGTAGTGACGTTTATTGAGTCCTTGCTATTAAGTATTTCAGTGAGGATACATAACATTATAAGAAATAGAAAATCCAATGCACATTGAGTCAGACAGTTCATTATCTCAGATATTGTGTAGACTGGCTTTACAGTAGGCTAATTCGATTCAACAAACATTATCAGGGACCCAGGTTCCTTCCATCCTTTGGCTCTATCATCATCATTGTGTTTGGCTTTGTCCTCTGCCAACTTCCCTTGAGGCTGCAAAATGGCTGCTGTTATTTTAGGTGTCACGTACAGACATAATATTTTCTCATGAAAGGATGCTATTTCTTAAAAAAATTTTTTTTTAATTTTTATTTTTGAGAGACAGAGGAACAGAGCACAAATGGGGGAGGAGGGGCAGAGAGAGAGGGAGACACAGAATCCAAAGCAGGTTCCAGGCTCCGAGCTGTCAGCACACAGCCCAACGCAGGGCTTGAACTTAAGACCTGAGCTTACGTTAGACACTTAACAGACTGAGCCACCCTGGCACCTCTAGATATTTCTTACTTGAATCACTTTCAAGAGAGAAGAAAATTTCCCCAGAATCCTTCTGTAGATTTTCCCTCATGTTTCATGTACCAGATTATTACCATCTTCCTGTATTTAAAGTGAACATTGGCAAGAATAATGGGCACCATGTTTGGTTTAGATTACACTAATCAGAACCAGTCTCCTGAAGCTGAGGAAGATTTCCCCACTCCTGGGAAGCTCATAGTCTTGTGGAGGAAGTTGGGTGGCTTGAACAAAATTGAAGCTAAATTAGGAAGGTAGAAGGGGGAAATGATTGTCAAGGTAGGAGAACCAATAGTCTTACCTACTGTGTTATGAGTAAAATGTGACACTCAATTCTGGGGCTTAGCTTACTCAAAGCCCTTGAAATCTAGCTGGAAGACTGAAGTAAAGAATAAGACAGGAGGACCTGTCAGTTTTTAGTTTTTATAGGTAGTTTAGTGAAGGTCATGCAGAAGAAAGAGTAGTGCTATAATAGAGAAAACAAGTTTGAGTCCTAGCCAGTGTTCTTTCTAGTTATAATTAGAAGAATGATTTGTGGTTTTCTATTACCTTTTTAACAGAACAGCTTGAGTTTAAATATACATATTCTCAATTCCTAATATCATTTTTAAGATTCAGGATTTTTTCAATCATATTTTTATCATGGTCATGTTATATCTATAACTGCTAAATTAGGAGTTAGCATTTTTGATTCTGTTATAGTTGCTATATAGTATTGGACAAGTCACTTAATATTTCTGATTGCTCTTTGCCCTGGCTATAAGATGGGGTGGTTGAACAAGACAATTTTTGAGGTTCTTTTGGGCCTAACATTTAGTAAGATTGGAAGCAGTTGCTTTAATATATTTACCAAAGAGAGCATATGAGTAACATTTAATATACATTTCCCATATTTTTTAATGTTTCATTTGATAGTAAAAAACAGTGTAAGCTATTATAGTTTATTTCTGAATCTTTTAAAATTGGCAAGTATCATTGGAAGTAGATGTTTACTGGGAACTCTTAATAGTTATTATAAAATATATTGAGGTTATTGCATTATGTGTAGTGGCATTTTCCATACAACTTTAAGGTACCAAAATATTGCCTAAAATTTTTATTGTGTAGTCAGTAGTACATGGACTACTCTACAGTTTAATTTTGGGGAGTGACCCGATTTACCGAAACTTAGTATCTAATCTGAGAACAATATTTCATGAATAATTAATGCCTTTGCTGTTGAGCATAAAAATCACTGACTTAATGTACATTTTATGGCTCCTTGTTCAGGTCATTCTGCAAAGTACTATGGGAGAAAACATGATATTAACTGTGGTTTCTGCCTTAAGGAACTTGAATACCTTTTTTTTTTTAATACATATTTTTCTTTTCCTAGAAAATAGTGAATTCACATACTTATTGGTTTGGTTTTTCAATTTTGAATAGGCCAAGCATCAGCTGGCCTTTCTAAAAATCATGTTTCCATATAAAAGTTCTCATTTTTTTCTGTAAAAAGAATGACTAGAAATATCAAAGTATTAAGAAGAGTCTAAAATATGTATTTTTTCTTAAATCCATAGGGGGTTTTTTGGTTTGTTTTTAATTTAAACCAAGTTAGTTAACATATAGTGTAACAATGGTTTCAGGAGTAGAATTAGTGATTCATCACTTACATATAACACCCTGTGCTCATCCCAACAAGTGTCCTCCTTAATGCCCATCACTCATTTAGCCCTTCCCCTCACCCACCACCCCTCCAGCAACCCTCAGTTTGTTCTCTGTATTTAAGAGTTTCCTATGGTTTGCTTGTTTTCTTATATCTTATTTTTCCCTCCCTTTCCCATATTCATCTGTTTTGTTTCTTAAATATCACATATGAATGAAATCATGATGTTTGTCTTTCTCTGATTTCACTTAGCATAATACATTCTAGCTCTACCCATGTTATTGCAAATGGCAAGATTTCATTCTTTTTGATCACCGAGTAATATTCCATTATATATGTCATTTTTATCCATTCATTGACATTTAGGCTCTTTCCATGATTTGGGTATTGTTGATAGCACTGCTATAAATGGTCTATTTGAAGACATAGGGTGTGTGTCCTCTAAAATCAGCCTTTTTGTATCCTTTGGAGAAACACATAATAGTATAGTTGCTGGGTCATAGGGTAGCTCTGTTTTTAATTTTTTGAAGAACCTATTCTCCAGAGTGCCTGAATCAGTTTGCATTCTCACCAGCAGTGCAAAAGTGTTCCCCTTTCAACACAGCCTTACCAACATCTTTTGTTTTCCTGAGTTGTTAATTTTAGCCGTTTTGAGAGGTATGAGGTGGTATCTGATTGTGACTTTGATTTGTATTTCCGTGATGCTGAGTGATGTTGAGCATCGTTTTATGTGTCTGTTAGCCATTGAAGGAAATGTATCTTGTAGTTAGATGAATTTGCATTAGTGGAGGACCTTTTTCAGTTCTGCACAAATCTGTAAATTTTGAAAAGCCAGTATCGAGTGGATTGGTCTTTTCTTTTTTTTTTTTAAACTTTAATTTAATTTAATTAAAAATAGTTTATTGTCAAATTGGTTTCCATATAACACTCGTGCTCTTCCCTACAAGTGCCCTCCTCCATTACCACCACCTCTTTTTCCCTCCCCCTCCCCTTTCAACGCTCGGTTCATTTTTAGTATTCAGTAGTCTCTCAGGTTTTGCGTCCCTCTCTCTCCCCAACTCTCTTTCCCTCTTCCCCTCCCCATGGTCTTCCATTAGGTTTCTCCTGTTAGACCTATGAGTGCAAACATATGGTATCTGTTCTTCTCCACCTGACTTATTTCGCTTAGCATGACACCCTCGAGGTCCATCCACTTTCCTACAAATGGCCATATTTCATTCTTTCTCATTGCCATGTAATACTCCATTGTATATATATATACCACATCTTCTTGATCCATTCATCAGGTCATGGACATTTAGGCTCTTTCCATGATTTGGCTATTGTTGACAGTTCCACTATGAACACTGGGGTACATGTGCCCCTAAGCATCAGCACTTCTGTATCCCTTGGGTAAATCCCTAGCAGGGCTATTCTGGGTCCCAGGGGAGTTCTAAGGATAGTTTTTTGAAGTGTCTGTTTATGTTTTCCATTTCTTCACTGGATCATTCATTTTTCGGGTGTGCAGTTTGGTGAGTTCCTTGTAGATTTTGGGTACTAGCCCATTATCTGATAGGTCATTTGCAACTATCTTTTCCCATTATGTCAGTTGCCTATTAGTTTTCTTGATTGTTTCCTTTGCAGTGCAGAAGCTTTTTATCTTGATGCGGTCCCTCATTTTTGCTTTAATTTCCCTTGCCTTTGGGGATGTGTCGAGTAGGAAATTGCTGCGGTTGAGGTCAAGGAGGTTGTTTCCTACTTTCTCCTCGAGGGTTTTGATAGTTTCCTGTCTCACATTCAGGTCCTTCATCCATTTTGAGTTTAGTTTTGTGTATGGTGTAAGAAAGTGGTCTAGTTTCATTCTTCTGCATGTTGCTGTCCAGTTCTCCCAGCACCACCTGCTAACGAGGCAGTCTTTTTTCCATTGGATACTCTTTCCTGCTTTGTCTAAAATTAATTGACTGTACATTTGTGGGCCCAGTTCTGGGTTCTCTATTCTATTCCATTGGTCTATGTGTCTGTTTTTGTGCCCATACCATACTGTCTTAATGTTTTACTTATTTTTGATACAGAGAGAGAGAG
>NC_043713.1:48709949-48719890 GCF_006229205.1 Suricata suricatta
CTGAAGCCAGAGGCTTAACCGACTGAACCACCCAGGCGCCCCCATACCATACTGTCTTGATGATGACAGCTTTAGTAGAGGCTAAAGTCTGGGATTGTGATGCCTCCCATTTTGGTTTTCTTCTTCAATATTACTTTGGCTATTCAGGGTCTTTTGTGGTTTCATATGAATTTGAGATAGCTTGTTCTAGCTTTGAGAAGAACGCTGGTGCAATTTTGATGGGGATTGCATTGAATGTGTAGATTGCTTTGGGTAGTAATGACATTTTCATAATGTTTATTCTTCCGATCCATGAGTGTGAAATGGTTTTCCATTTCTTGGTGTCTTCCTCAATTTCTTTCCTAAATTTTCTATAGTTTTCATCATATAGGTCTTTTACATCCTTGTTTAGGTTTACTCCTAGGTATTTTATGGTTTTTCGTGCAATTGTGAATGGGATCGTTTTCTTGATTTCTCTTTTTGCTGCTTGGATTGGACTTTTCAAGCAGTCAACAGCATTCATATTATTACATGTTTTTTCCATGTTCAGTTTCCACCTTATGCAGTGATATCTTTTAGAACCTGTTTAAATTTGACTCTGCTTTCTGGTTTCTTAAGGAAATATTTTGAGTACTTGTGTTCTAAAATAGCTGAGTGATCACACCTGTGGCTTAACACAAAGTATAACGTCTGCATATCCTCTGGCTTTAATTTTTCTTCATCCTTTTATGAACATGACTGTACAGGGTCTGCAGAAGTGTGTCTTCCTTTGTTGCTTTTGTTTTTATTCTTGGACTCTGCTAAATTTCCCCAGCTAAATAAAATGAAGATTACTTGGGATTATCTGAATGTTCCTCCTGGTCCTGCCACGAGATAGGATATAAACTGAATAGATGTGTTCCCACTTCAGCAGTGATTGGTACACCTTCATACTGCTCTGCACTTGCTTAGATAATATTTAAAAATCCACTTAAAAGGAAAAGCCCTTGTTTCTCTGTTACTAATGGTTGTCCTATAAAGTGTTTCACAGAAGGAGAATTCTTATGAAAACCCAATGTATTTTTATAATTAAAAATGTATCTAAATGCAGAATTTATTTTATACCAAATAGCTACTGTTTAGTGACTACCTTGCCAAATATTTATAGTCACAAATATAGGCCATTTGTTTTTGATGAGTATCTCAAATAAAGGTAAATGTGTAAGGGAAAGGGAATTTCAGTTTCAAAGGGAAAGGGCATTAGTTGAAGTCATGTGTAGCCAATTTATAGTGATTTTGCTGCTTCTCAGACTGGGAGAGTTAGGAGGTAAAAAAATCTATATATGAAATAAAAACAATTTTTTCTTCTTCCCAGCACCCATGTAACCTTGTAAAAGGTGTTGAATATAAAATGCGTGAGAGGGGACAAACAAAATGTTTGTGTTGTGTATTATTCTTTACTCATAAAAAGGGAAAGTGTTCATAGTGTGATCCAAACAACTAACTTTTTGTTTGTTTATTTGTTTAGGATGGATTGGATGCTTTGGTATATGATTTGGATTTTCCGGCCTTAAGAAAAAACAAAAATATTGACAACTTTTTAAGCAGATGTAAGTAATTTTTTGTGGAGGTTAATGATACACTATAACAAAATCTTAGATAATTCAAGCCAATCTGTTTTTTTTTTCTTCTGGGTACTCTTTGGTATTTCATCAATAATTCCTACATAAAAGGAGTAGGAAATAAGAAAGAAACTGTATTAGTTTATTAATATGAGTGACTAACAGTAGAATATTTTATAAAATATTTTGCAGAAAAGGGAATGAAAAGTTAGTGGTTAAAATAAGTAAGTTGAAATAATCATATACATACATGCACATTGAATTTCAGTAGTGTTATATTTATTGTTTATTTTTCTTTTGTAAATTATTAGCTGTTTCAATACTTGCAGGTAAGAACAGATTGCATATGAAAAGCCCTCCTACCATTGAGATAATGAGAATTTTCTCCATGGAAGGTGGCTTTATATTAAATTTTATAGATGTTTTTCCTAAAAAGGTTTGGATTTTGATATTAATCATTTAAAATTTCATTAAAGAATTTATTAAGGTAGTTTTAAACTTTAATCTTAAAAAAATGACTGTAAGATATGATTGTATAATCTTTCCCACTCTGTTTTTTTATTTCTTTTCTGTACATAGTGATACATTCAGGTTAGGCTGGTTTTAAAATGTTAAAATTCAATTTTAGTTATATGTGTTTTGTTAGAAAATTTTATTTTTCTAAATAGTAAGATCTTTTCACTTAGCTCTATTTCTATATCATTTTAACACTTTGAAATCTTGCCTTAGAATTTTAATTTTTTTAATTAATTAAAGTTTTTTTAAGTTTGTTTTTTATAAAAACATTCAGCCTGATTTTATTTTGTTATTGATGCCAGAGTCCGAATTGAGATTTTTTAATGTATAAGTTTTCTTAATTTCTCACCTCTTACTGAAGTAACAGGAACATTTTATTACTGTTTACATTTGCTTATCAATCTACTCAAAAATAGAGCAAGAGAACTATAAAGGTGGAGAATTTTGACCATTTCTTATTTGATGGGAGGCAAAAAACAAATGCTTATTTGTACAAAGAGAGAGGGGCTTATGATTTTGTAAAATAGGCTAGCAAGGATTGGAACACATGATTTCTTTATTACTCATTTTACTATGCAATATTACTACTTTCATAATAGTAAATACAACTTTATGTTACATTTTATAAATAGAAATATCAAAAGCAACAGTAGAAATAAGTAAAATAAAATGAAAGTATAAAGCCTAAAGTAAACTTTTAACTCATAAATTTAGTTTTGTTTTTAAGTTGGAGAAAAGTACAGAGAATAACATAACAGAATTTTAGCAAATTGTATCTAGCATTATGTAAAAATTGTGACAAAAAGGGTTTATACCAGGATTGTACTGTAAAGTTTAAGGTTCAAAAATCAATTCGTGTAATTTACCATAGTAAAGTATTAAAAAAGAAAATCCATAATGTATCATCCAGGAGATGCATAAAAAGCATTTGATAAAACTAAGTATCCATTCATGATTAAAAAATATCTCTCTGCAAACTAAGGAAACTTCCTTACCCTGATAAACAGAATCTACAAAAAAAACCCTACAGTTAGATTGTATAATTGTGTATGACTAAATGCTTTTCTTCTAAGATTGGGAAGAGACAAGTCTGTCTTCTCTTACTACTTTCATTCAATATTGTCCTGGAAGTTGTAGAGAGTGCAGTAAGGTAAAATAAAGAAAAATCATATAGAATAAAAAGGAAAAAATAAAAATTCAGACAACACACGTTTGTATATAAGAAAATCTCAAGATTCTACCAAAAAGCCTACAAGAACTAATTAAGTTCCACAAAACTGCAAATTAGAAGATTAATATGCAAAAAGCAATTCTATTTCTATATATTAGTAACTACCAATTTGAAATTGACATAACAAATATAGCATTGTTTATAATAGAAGCAAAAACATGGCAAATTTAGGAATAAATTTGACAAAATATGTATCAGATTTATATACTGAAAACTATATAATATTACTGAGAAATTACAGAGATCTAAAAAAATGTATATTCAGTGATTCAATGTTCATAGATTGGACAATTCAATAATAATATGTTGAGAGTCCCCTATTAACTGATAAATAGAATCCATTACTCTCAGAACCTGAGAAGGCTCTTTTTCTATAAAGTGGCCTGCAGTTCTAAAATTCATATGAAAATGTGAAGGATCTAAAATAGCCAAAGCAGTTTTGGAAAGTAAGAGCAAAGTTGGAGAACTATACTACAAGATTTCAAAATCAAGACAGTATATATTAATGAAAGAATAAATACATAAAATAAATAGACAAAATAGAGAATTCAGAAATACATCACTGTCAATTTATTTTCGACAAAGGTGGCAAGGTAATTCAGAATGCAAGCCTTCACTTCATATACAGAAATTAACTCTAGGAAATAATCAACAAAACTAGTAGGCAACTGACATAATGGGAAAAGATAGTTGCAAATGACCTATCAGATAACGGGCTAGTATCCAAAATCTACAAGGGACTCATCTAACTACACACCCAAAAAATGAATAATCCAGTGAAGAAATGGGCAGAAGACATAAACAGACACTTCTCCAAAGAGGACATCCAGATGGCCTACAGGCACATGAAACGTTGGTCAACATCACTCATCATCAGGGAAATACAAATCGAAACCACACTGAGATACCACCTCACACCAGTCAGAGTGGCTAAAATGAACAAATCAAGAGACTATAGATGCTGGCGAGGGTGTGGAGAGATGGGCACCCTCCTACACTGTCGGTGGGAATGTAAACTTTTGCAGCCGCTCTGGAAAACAGTGTGGAGGTTCCTCAAAAAACTATCCTTAGAACTCCCCTGGGACCCAGAATAGCCCTGCTAAGGATTTACCCAAGGGATACAGAAGTGCTGATGCTTAGGGGCACATGTACCCCAGTGTTCATAGTGGAACTGTCAACAATAGCCAAATCATGGAAAGAGCCTAAATGTCCATGACCTGATGAATGGATCAAGAAGATGTGGTGTATATATACACGATGGAGTACTACATGGCAATGAGAAAGAATGAAATATGGCCGTTTGTAGGAAAGTGGATGGACCTCGAGGGTGTCATGCTAAGCAAAATAAGTCAGGTGGAGAAGAACAGATACCATATGTTTGCACTCATAGGTCTAACAGGAGAAACCTAATGGAAGACCATGGGGAGGGGAAGAGGGAAAGAGAGTTGGGGAGAGAGAGGGATGCAAAATCAAGGGTTATAAGGGGAGGGGGAGGGGGAAAAGAGGTGGTGATAATGGAGGAGGGCACTTGTAGGGAAGAGCACTGGGTGTTATATGGAAACCAATTTGATAGTAAACTATTTTTTAAAAATTAACTAAATTTTTTTCATAGACCTAGATTTAAAAGCTAAAATAGCACTTCATGAAGAAAACACAGAAAATATTTGTGACTGGTTAGGCAAGAATTTCTTAGATGGGACACAAATAGCACAAACTACTTTTATTTTTATTTTTATTTTTTTAATATTTTTTTATTTTTGAGAGAGAGAGAGAGAGAGAGCGTAAGCAGGGGAGGGGAAGAGAGAGAGGGAAACACAGAATTTGAAGCAGGCCTCCAGGCTCGTAACTGTCAGCACAGAGCCCGACACAGGGATCGAACCCACAAACTGTGAGATCATGACCTGAACCAAAGTCAGATTTTTAACCTATTGAGCCACCCAGGAGTCCCAGCAAACTACTCTTAAAAGAAGATAGGTGAGACTTCATCAAAATTGAAACTTTTTCTCCTCAGAAGACGTTGCTACGAAAATGAAAACATGAACCATAGACTGGGAGAAAATAGTTACAAAGCCTCTGAAAAGGGAAAAAATCATCTTTCAACAAATGGTGCTCAGACAACTCGATATCTATATTTAAAAGAATGAAGTTGGACTCCTAACTCACACCATATATAAAAGTCATTCAGAAATTAAGAACCAGACTATAAAACTTTATAAAGGAAAGCGTTGACATAAATTTTCATGATCTTGGATTGGCCGGTTTCTTAGATATAATACCTAAAGTTCAAGCAACAGAAGAAAAATAAGTAAAATGGACATCATCAGAATTAAAAACTTTTGTACTTCAAAGGACACTGTCAAGAGAGTGAAATGACAGCCCATAGAATGGGAGAAAATATTAGCATGTATTCCTGATAAAGGATTGGTATCTAGAATATTTATTTATTTATTTATTTATTTTTAATATTTTTATTTACTTTTGAGAGTACATGGGCAGGGGAGGGTCAGAGAGAGAGGGAGACACAGAATCTGAAGACAGGCTCCAGGCTCTGAGCTAGCTGTCAGCACAGAACCTGACATGGGGCTGGAACCCACAGACTGTGAGATCATGATCTGAGCTGAAGTCAGACGCTCAACTGACTGAGCTACCCAGGCGCCCCGGTATCTAGAATATTTAAGTCAGTTTTACAAGTCAACAGTAAAAAGACAATCCAATTTAAAAATGGGCAAGTTATTTGAATAGACATTTCTTCAAAGAAGACACACAACTGGCCAGTATGCAACATGTTTATCATTGGGCAGTTCCAAATTATGGCTACAGTGAGATACCATGACACATCTATAAGAATAACTAAAATTTTAAAAAACTGACAATATTAAGTATATGTGAAATTGTGCAACAGTTGAACTCTGGTACATTTCTGGGTGGTTTGTAAAATGGTAAGGCACTCTGGAAAACAGTGGATGTTTTTCTTATAAAATTATGCATTCATTTACCTATGATCCAGGAATCCCACTTATGGGTATTTATCCAAGAGAAATGAAACCAAATGTCCACACAAAGATCTCTATGAGAATATTTAAAGTGGCTTTATTCAGAATTGCTGTAAACTGGAAGCTGCTCAAATGCCCATCATTTAGTCAGTATAAATTGTGGTATACCCATATAATGGAATACTCAGCAGTAAGCAGGAGTAAATTAACTGATATGTACAACAATGTCAGTAAATCTCAAAAGCATTGGGGTAAGTGGAAAAGGCCAGGCACAAAAGAGTACATGTATCATTCTCTATATGATATAACATTCCCTTTTAATTCAAGTTATGTGAAATACTTCACACAGAGTAATAGATTTTCAGAGGATGATCATCATGTTTTACATTCTGCTGCAATTATATGGATATTTATAGCTTTTGTTAGTGAGTATATCAAAATTTTTACTAAAGGTGAATATTTGAATTACTTAGTTATCAGATAGTGATCTAAGATTATATCTGGAATATAGGATACAATCATTCTCTTTAGTAATTCAGCTGGAGTCTCACTAGAGTGTAACAGCTTTGAAGTATAGTAGTTTGAAATATTTTAAACTTCAGGCCTATTACAGACTGTTAATTTTCATCTCTTTGTATTGAAGAATGCTTACAGATTAAAAGGAAAAGAAGAATCTGACCATTTGACTGAATAATTAGTTAAATATAAAGACTTGCTTTTCTGGACTCTAGTGTATGATACCTAAATAATAAGGACTATCAAGAAAATGTTTATCATCTTCACGTAACTAATAAAGATTTTAAGGTGAATTTTAAGTCCGAGTTAGAGATCCACATAAAATGGTGGGAGTTAGTCACATTTTAGAAGAAACATGTTTAGGGGAGTGCATTGGGAGGAAGAGAAAGGAAAAATTTGGGAACAATGATTATGACTGTATATATTTGTAAACCATTATGAATGCCACAGATTTGGGGTATAAGATTCATAGTAGAAAAGCAAACTTATTAAACAAAACAAATCTAACAGTCTACAAGAAGATAATAGAGGAGGGAAGAGCAATGTCTGAGAAATTCCAAGAACCTGAGAGTAAAACTGTGATAGGAAGCATTTGTTTGGATAAAAACAAATTTAAAAACCTAGAAATGATATTTTATGTAGCATAGTATAGCTTTCCTAATATAGATTATAAAAGTGATATTAACTCTGGGATTCATGGTGTAGCAGCTGTGTCTACTTATAAAAGCATACAGAACAGTTGATAAAATTTTTATTTGCTTTGCCAGTAATTTATTTATTGACAAAATAATGGGAGTAATTGCTATTCTGAGTTTAATTGTGACCAAAAAAGCCTGATTTGGTTAGCATTTGGGATGTGATAGAGACCATGAAACATAAAGCATTCAGTTCATTTTAGACCAGGGTTTCTCCAAAGTGGCACTGTTGACATTTTGGATCAGATAACCCTGTTGGCAGGAGGGAGTGTCCTTTGCATTGTGTGATATTTACCAGCATCCCTGGCATTTACCTTCTAGTTGCCAATTGAATACTTTTCCCTCCCTCAGTTGTGACTGCAAATTGCTTTAGTCAAATCTCACTCCCAGCCTTTCATACAGTGTACTGTATGACCTTTCAAATTACATTCTATTTTTTATAAGTTTGTTTGTTTTTGAGAGAGAGAGAGAGAGAGAGAGAGAGAGAGAGAGAGAGAGAGAGAGAGACAAAGCATGAGAGGTTAAACCGACTGAGCCACCCAGGTGCCCCTATAGTTACATTCTTATCTGTACTGCTACTCCTTGTTTCCTTACACCTCCACCATACAGCTTACACTTACTTTTTAGAAAGTACTTTGGTATTTTCTCCATGGTACTTTTCAATGTTGCCCTCCTCATCCAACCTGGCGTGTAGTTTCATGCTATCTTGTGCACTTACCACAGTTAGGTTATATTTATTTCTGTCATTATTTGATTAGTATCCATTCCTCTAATTTAAAAAAAAAATTTTAACATTTATTTATTTTTGAGAGGCAGAGTGTGAGCAGGGGAGGGCAGGGAGAGGGAGACACAGAATCCGAGCTGCCCACCCAGAGCCTGATGTAGGGCTCTAACTCAACAAACCATGAGATCATGACCTGAGCCAAAGTTGGCTGCTTAACTCACTAAGCCACCCAGACGCCCCTCCATTCCTCTTCTTCCCTCATCCGTAGATTGAAAGTGTCCTGAGACCAGGGGCATTTGTATTTGTGTAGGAAAACCTGACTAAATATTAGGTACTCATTAAATATTTGTTAATGTGTTAGAGCTTAAATACTGACTTGTTAGAGATACTCTAGAAAGTATCTTTTTGTTAGTAGAGTTTGGATATGATCATTGTCTTTTTAGATGGTTTTTATTACCACATATTTCAACTGAATTGATAATAACAATACATATCTATGTGTTAATAATCATGAATAAATTAGTAGTTAATAGTTTGCCTTATTTGCTTTCTGGTCTTTTGTTCAAAATAAGATGTTAAGTTACATCCTAAGCTTTTGGGTTTATGTCTTCCTCTTTGAGATGTGAACAAGAGGCTAGAGTTGATACACCTTTTTAGTCCTTGTTAAACTTTCTCAGAATAGTGATTTCTAAAAAGATAGCCACCCACATAAAATCCTTAAATCAAAAACAAGCATACAGATAAATCAACAAACAAGCCACATATGACAAGAACAAAATAATTCCAGTTGAGATATATAAAATCAGTTTTCTTTCAGAAGTTTTTATTGTAAAGGGTAGATCATTGTATCATTGTATTAAGGGATAAATTACATTTATCATTGCTAAAACGGTTGTATTTAAAATTTTTATTTTTCCAAATAATTATATTTGGTAACTAATCATACAATATCTTAATGTTTCATAAAATGGAGTTTAACCTTTTTCTCTTTTCCTTCCAAAAATTAGATTGCACGGATTACAAATATTAAATTAGGTTTTTGTTTATATGTAAACAAGCAGTAATGATCACTAGAAAGTTTGTTCCTCTTTCCACTGTCTTGAAGTTTTAATGTCTTTACACTGGCATGTTACAAAACAAAAAATGCCTTTTTTCCATAATTTTAAGATTTGTAAAATCATGAAACCTTTCTGCTTCTTAAATGATTATTATGATAGCCAAATGTTACTGTTACCTTTAAATTAGCTATTCATTGGTCAGTGATTATAATCAGTAAGCAATTATCTTATGTTAAACAACATGAAGGAGAAATAAATTATTTTCAGTTCAGTATGTTCTCTTAATATTGTCAGTGTTCATCTAAGGAAGTAAAAGCAACTTGACTCTTTGCCTTAGCTGTTTGTAGAATTACACAAAAGGTACATTTTGCTCAATAAAAAAGGGAAAGGTTTTTTTCTTATGTATTTCTCTTATAATAATTCAAACAAACTATCACAAATTTTTATGACTTATAGAAACCCCCTTATTTTTTTTTTGGCTTTTATTTTATTTTATTTTATTTTTTCTCCATAATATTTTATTGTCAAATTGTTTTCCATACAACACCCAGTGCTCTTCCCCTCAAGTGCCCTCCACCATCACCACCACCTCTTTTCCCCCCTCCCCCTTCCCCCTCAACCCTCAGTT
>NC_043713.1:48719990-48807900 GCF_006229205.1 Suricata suricatta
TCCATTCGTCAGGTGATGGACATTTAGGCTCCTTCCATGTTTTGGCTATTGTTGACATTGCTGCTATGAACATTGGGGTACATGTGCTCCTATGCATCAGCATTTCTGTCTCTCTTAGGTAAATCCCCAGCAATGCTATTGCTGAGAAACCCCCTTATTTTAATGCTTCTGGCTAGTTTCTTCTGAGTGTCTCATTATATTTATAAAATCATGTATTATAATATTGAAGATGGTATTATATTATCTGTAGTATAATTAAAGATCATTTTACCTACTTTGAATACAAAGTTTGATGTAGTTAGGGGCGCCTGGGTGGCTCAGTCGGTTGAGTGTCCAACTTCGGCTCAGATCATGATCTCATGGTTCGTTTCAAGCCCTGCGTCTAGCTCTGTGCTGACCCGCTAGCTCAGCTTCTGTGTCAGTTTCTCTCTCTGCCCCTTCCCTGTTCATGCTCTGTCTCTCTCTGTCTCTCAAATATAAATTTAAAAAAAATATTTTTTTACAGAGTTTGATGTACTTATATGTGTATACGTTTTGGGGAATTCTAAGGAGCAACAATTCTAAAAGCACTTATGTACTACCTATATATGCTATTGTACATTTGAGAAGGATAAATGTGAGGAAGAAGATATAAATACATTATATTGATCATGTGTTGTGATTAGCATGCAATTCCATTTTTAGGTTCTTTAACTGATAAAAATATAAAACTAGCATTTGTTAGTGGCATTTATAAACTCCTCCACAGCTAAGTATGGAGGTATAAAAATGACCATGCATTAATGTGGGACGTATTCCAGCCAGAAAGCATTGAAATGTACTAAAGTTTTGACAAGGTTGATTCTTTTGTGTGTGTGTGTGTGTGTGTGTGTGTATTAGGTCTATATTTGACTTATATATTTTGGTAACTCTAGCATTTAAGTGGTAAATGTATCTCTCTTTTTGGGAGATGGGAACAGTATTGTAGTCATAATATATGGAAATTAATTCTTCAACTGTATATTGAAATATAAGAAATTTATATTGGATATTCATTATGAAGAGAAAATGAATTTCAGTCTCAAATGTAAAGACATAAGAAGGTACTAGATGAAGTTTAATGTATCATGTTTATAGTCTTCAAGTAGGGAATGTCTTTTTTAAAAGCAATATTCTAGGACTAAAGGAAAGAAACATTGACAGATTTTTGCCTTAACAAACTATGTAAGGAAAGACAAATATGTAAAGAACACTGATAAACTGAAAAAAATTGCAATATATTTAATAAAATTATATTTCTAATATAGGAAAAGACCCTTTCTAATCAATAAGAAAAAAGCAATTTTTAGAAGTGGACACAGGAAGGGCCCCTGGGTGGCTCAGTTGGTTGCACATCCGACTTCACCTCAAGTCATGATCTTGCAGTTTGTGAGCTCAAGCCCTGCGTTGGGCTCTGTGCTGCTGACAGCTCAGAGCCTGGAGACTGCTTCGGATTCTGTGTCTCCTCTCTCTCTCTGCCCTTTTCTTGCTCATGCTGTGTCTCTCAAGAATAAATAAACATTAAAAAAAATTTTTAAATGGACACAGTAACTAAGTAGTATAAAAGAGAAAAACTGTGAATAACCATTGAGCAATTAACAGTTGAACAAATATATTAGTATTTCAACAAATATGGGTTAAAATAAGAAGTAGGCTTTCACTCCCCTCTTCTGAATGAGAAAAATAAGAAAGAATAATATCTAGGATTGGTTACTGTTAAGTGAGAGGGAAAATTGGTGTAGTCATTTTGAAGGGCAGTTGGACAGCGTATTTTAAAACTATTAATGTTCATGAGCATAACCTAATCTTTTACTTAAATATAGTCTGCAAAAACAGCTCTGTAAAGTGTACAGGAATGTTCATCATAGCAAATCTGTGTTGTTAGGTCAAAAAGTTAGGACATGAATATAAATCAATGGGTGAGATCTGTCACTATCCACAGTGTGATACTTTCCATGAAAAGTACGTTGCAGAATATCTTTTTATGTCAATAAATATAGATAATACATTTTAAAAAGTGAATATATATATTCCATTTAATGAATATATCTTAATTTTTAAAACTTTCTGTAATGGTGGACACTTAGGGTCTTTCTGGTTTTTCACTGTTATAAATAAGGCTGTGATGAAAATTCTTTTACCTACAATTTGGTGTGTACTTGCTGCTCCTTTCTTTGGAGTGAATCCAAGAATTGCTGAGTCAAAAGTTATATCCAGTTTATGTTTTGATACTTAGTGCCAAATGCAGTTTTATGCCAGAAGACAGTATAAAAATTGGAATATTAAAATGTAGCCATAAGATTGAATAAATTTTGCAGTATGACCTAGGATATTACAAAAGCTTGTTTGAAGCTATTACAAATAAGATACGACTAAATTAGATTTTTAAAAAAGAAATATTAAATATCCTCTTTATTTACTTTTGAAATAAACTATATTATATTAAACTTATGGAAGAGTTGCAAAAATAGAAATTCTAGTATGTCCTTTACCCAGTTTTCCCCAATGTTAACATCTTATGTAACCATGGCACGTTGACAAAACTAACAAATTAAAATTGATATATTACTGTTAACTAGTTAAAGATTTTACTCAAATATCATTTTTTTCTGCTAAATTCTTTTGGTTTTGATTCCAGAATCCAATCTAAAGTACTACATTATATTTAGTTGTCATTTCTCCTTAGTCTTTTCCAGTCTGTGATAGTTTCTCAGTCTTTGCTTACTTTTTCAAAAAATTTTTAATGTTTATTTTTGAGAGAGAGAGAGAAACAGCATGAGTGGGAAGGGACAGAGAGAGAGGGCGACACAGAATCTGAAGCAGGCTCCAGGTTCTGAGCTGTCAGCAGAACCTGACATGGGGCTTGAACTCATGAGCCGTGAAATGAAAACCTGAGCCGAAGTCAGACACATAACTGACTGAGTCACCTAGGTGCCCCAGTCTTTGCTTATTTTTTATGACCTTGACAGTTTTGAAGATTACTGCTCAGGTATTTTGTAGTCAAGTTGTGTTTGTCTGATGTTAGACTGGGATTATGGCTCTATGATAACATCATGATTTATCACTGGTAATGTTAACTTTTATCACTTGGTTTAAAATAGTATCTGTCAGGCTGGAAAGTTACTATTTTCCCTTTCCATACCCAGTCATTTGCAATCTGGTTACTAGTTCTGCCCACACTTATAGGCAGGGGGATTAGTAAACTCCATCTCCAGACGTAAAAGGTTGTATATAGATAGATAGATAGATAGATAGTCTTTCACACAGTTTTTTATTTTGATAGTCTAATTTATCAGTTATTTCTGTTATCAATTGTGCTTTTGGTGTTTTGTATAAAAATCATTGCCAAACCCAAGATTGATTTGTTAAATAGCTTTATTGAGATATAATTTATATACTATAGCATTCATTCATTTAAAGTATACAGTTCATTGTTTCTTTCTGTGTATTATTAGTTGTGCAGCCATTCCCAGTCACTGTTAGAACATTTCATCAGCTCATAAACCTTATACGCATTAGCAGTCACTCCCCCATTTTTCCCTAATCTCGTCAGCCCTAGGCAATGACCAACCTATTTTATGTCTGTTTACATTTCCTATAGGTAATAAACATTACCTATAGATGGAATTATGTTGATCTTTTGTGACTGGTTTTTTGGACTTAGCACAATGTATTCAAGGTTTATCTATGTTATAGCATATATTCTTTTTAATTACCAAATAATATTCCACTGAGTAGATATACTAACCACATTTTGTTTATCTATTCATCTGTTGATGACCATTTATATTATTTTCTACTTTCTGGCTACCATGAATAATGCTGCTATGAACATTCGTGTACAAGTATTTGTGTATACATATGTTTTCATCTCTCTTGGGCAGATACCCACAAGTGGAATTGCTGGGTCATATGTTAATATAAGATTGATTTTTAAATATATACTTTTGTTATTTTCGAGTAAATATGTGTGACTTTTCTGTTGTTCCTGAGTAGGTAAAAGCATGTAGTTGATTGTCCCCATTTATATCATTAAATGTTTTTAATGTTTTAGTATCATTGAGCATATATGTACATCAGGGACATATCAGTGAAAGAAGTGTGGTCTCTATCCTTAAACAAATGTGAATATACTATATGTACTATATAATAGAAGAAACATAGCTATATAAGTGATTTCAGTCCAGATTGGTAGATGAAACAATCAGGAAGTAGTGGTGTCTCAGAGGAGAGAGAGTTATTCCATCTGCTTGAGAGGATCAGCAGTGGCTGAAGAGGAGATACAGAATTAGATCTTGTTTGATAGTAACTTGGTCAGATAAAGTAGGGCAAGTCATTGTAGGCTGATGATCAATATCTGCAAAGGTATGGAAATGTGAAGCAATATGGTAAAGTGGGAAGTTGCAAGTAACTGGACATTGGTAGAGCATATTGGGGAGAGTAGAAGTAAAAGACTGGAGGAGAATCAGAAGTAACAAGGTCTAAAAACCATTTTACGCTATGTTAAGGAATTTGGATTTACCAGTGTCCCCCATCTGCTTCTCAAATTGGATTACTCTGTGTGTATTTGGGTGCAAAACATGGTACATCTTCCTGGAGTTTGAGTTTTGTTCAAAGATTTGGGCATAAAATAATTTTTGCATTGAAATAATCAGATTTGTATGGAATTGAATATTACATTGTAGGGTTTATAGACAAATTTTATGTAATTTTAGAGCTTTTTAGAGATGCTTTGACTAAAAGTATAAAGATATACTAGTTTCTTTAGGCAAAGAGTAGCAGTATTTCAGTCAAACACTGTATTATGCATAGCTTTTATTACCATATTTTATCCTGACATTTTATTTATTTTTTTATGTTTATTTTTGAGAGAAAGAGAGAACATGAGGGGGAGGGGCAGAGAGAGAGGGAGACACTGAATCCAAAGCAAGCTCCAGGCTCCACACTTGTCAGCACAGAGCTGGATGCAGGGCTCGACCTCATGATCTGGAAGATCATGACCTTAGCCAAAGCTGGATACTGAACCAGCTGAACCACTCAGGCGCCCCCATCCTGACATTAAAACAAAACTTATTTAGCAATTGGAATGTGTCTTAGTTTATAGCAGTACATAAAATTATGGTGCAGTTTATAATCTTGGACTAGGCGAGTATGTCTTTTTCTCATTAGAAAGCAATAGTAATTATATTAAACTTGACATATATAGAAAATGTGAGGAGTGAAATACTCTGAAATCACACCACACTCCTAAATGACTTTTAATTATTGTTTTGCTATGTTTCCTTCTGGTCTTTTTTCTGTTCACATATACCAATTATATATTTGTGTTTATATATTTGTGCAGTTTATTCTGTTTCTTTGCTTAACATTATATGTTGACTATCTTTCTATATGATTATTTTTCAACAACACAATTTTAAATGTCAACTAATACTCGATTAAATGTGTATAAAATTATTTAATATTTACATTTTTAAAAACATTGTAAAAATCTTGGTTCCACATTGTATCTTATGGTAAATTTCTAGTAGAATTCACTGAATATAAAGTGTGTGATTGAAATCTTTTTGAATTGTTGGTAACCCTGAAACTATAAATTATAAAACTTTCTGCCTCTTTTGCTAACTTGTGATTATTTATAGACTGATTAGCTAGTTAGTGGCCTGTCAAGATTTATGGTGTCTATTTGTGACTCAATTTGCCCATTTCATGTTTTGCTTCCTGTGCTGTGGAGTAATATAATATCTCACATCTCTGAATCTTAGCTTTCTGCCAGCATCACTTAACTCAACACAGTAGACAATCAGATATTGGTAAAAGGGTCTAATGGTTACATAATCCTGTTTATTGGTCTTAGAATTAATGTGGGCTTACCAAATTTATAATTTTGTATGAAATACATTCTGTAAAGAACAAAGAAGTTGATATTTATTATGGGGAAAATAGAACACTTTAAGAAGGATTGGAAGTTTTTAGAATTTTGCAGTTTTAGATAAGGTAACTAGAGGGGGACTCACTAAAAAAATGACATTTGAGAAAATTATTGAAGTGCTTGAAACAAGTAGCCAAGCAGATGTTTGAGGGAAGAGAATGGTATACAGAGGAAGAGCCAGTGTGAAGGCTTTAAGAGAGGAATATGCCTGGCATGTTTGAGAAGCAGCAAGGAAGAAGCCATTGAAGCTGGAGAGGATTGAGCAAGAAAAAGAATAGTAGGATAATGTCGGAGAAGTAAGGAAATAGGGCGGCTAGGTCATGTAGAGTCTTGTAGGCCATTGTAAGATCTTTAACTTTTACTCTGGCTGAGATGGCAAGACATTAGTTTTGAGCAGAGGAGTGACATGCTCTGACTTGTATTCTTAAGAATATCACCCAGGGTTAAGAATAAACTACAGAGAGGCTAGGATAGACACAGGGAAATCAGTTAAAAGCAATTAGAGTAATCCAAGGAAGAGATGATAGTTGGTCCAGAATGTATAGAGAATGAAAACTTGGAAGTAATATTTCAGAGGTAGAGCTAGCATGTTTGAATGATAGGATGTGGTATGTTTGAATGATAGGATGTGGTATGTAAGGAAAGGAAGGAGTCAAGAGTGCTCTATCTAGGCTTTAGCAAAATTGAGCTCTCAGTGGAAATAATGGACATCACAGGTAGAGGTTTTGGATGAAAACATCTCTTCAGTTCCATACACATTAAATTTGAGAGATCTGTTACCAAGTAGATATATTTTGTAAGCAATTGAATATAAATCTGAAGCTTAAGAGAGAGAGAGATCCGGACTACCAGTAAATAAATCAGTAAACATTCGTTGACATGTGGCTGGCTTTTTGAAGTCCCCCAAAGAAATAAATATAAATAGAGAAGAAAACACTGTGAAAGACTGAGCCTTGAGTTGCTCAGTGTTAAGAACTCTGGGAGAGAAGGAAGAGCCAGCAAAAGCAACTGAGATGTAGCCATTGAGGTTGAAAAAAATATCCTTAGTGTTATTGGAAGAATGTGGAAGTCAAGTAAATAAAGTATACCAGCAGAGATGGACCAAACTGTCAAAAGCTGCTGCGAGATGAGGACTGAGAATTTATCATTGGATCTAACAACATCATGGTAGTCTGTGACTTTGATGAGCAGCTTTGATAGAAAGGTAATGGCCAAAGCCCACCTGGAGTAGATTTAAGAGCAAATATGAGGAAAGATTTAGAAACTGAGAGGAGACACAACATTTGAGGGTATTTGCTGTAGTGGAATTGAGTAATGGGGCAGTAGCTGATGAGAGAAAAGGGATGAAGAGATTTAAGATGAGAATGAAAGTAGCATGATATAGGATTTGGTTAGGAAGGGGGAAACTTAATGATTCAAGAGAAAGGGGGTAGTATTGCTCAAGCCGTGTCCTTGAACTCATGAAAAAGAATGTGACATCACTGGTGGGGAGATTGGTTTAAAATAGTATTTTCTTGTAGTAAAAGGTGACCACATATATGAGTGCACATGCTGACAGTTCAGTATATGTGTGTGTGGTGGTAAATCTGACAGTTTTCTTCTGATTATTTCATTTGTTTCAGAGTGATAGCCAAAAAGGTCTTAGCTATGAATGAGGATCAGTGGGAGAGCTGTGTGAGGTTTGAGAAGAGGGAAGAAAATGTAAAATATGGTTTCTAGCAGAATGGGAGAGTGAATAGACTAGTAAAGTATGATTGCCAAGCAGAATTGGGGGCCAGCTTTATGTTTGTGATTATGAATTTAAAGTCTGATCAGTCAATATGACTTTATATATTCATCCAGACTTACTTAACTGCATGGATACTAACAGAGTCAGTTGGGGAATTGGATTTAACTAGGATTATGATTTTGCCAGACTAAGGATAATGAAGCAGAAGAGAGCCAAGGCATTGAAAGTGTATGCAAGTGAGTGATTATAATAATTGACCATGTAATTTAATCTGAGGAGATAAGAAAGAGAAGCTGTGTATATATACCATCTATCTATCTATCCATCCATCCATCTATAGTAAAGGAGAGAAGTTTAAAGGTATTGAGAGGCCAGGTTATTAGAAGTGTCATCTATGGAAATATCGAAATCCTAAGAATCAAAACAGGTGAATATTGGAGAGGTCAGTAAACCAGGAACTAAAATTGTCTAGCAATGAGATTGATGACCCAAGAGATGTAGATTACAGAAACAATGAGAGGTAGTGAAAGATATAACCTAATAACATGAAAATCAAAGCTGGCAGATTTAGCAATTCTTCTATCCCACTTTCAGGGCCAGGGGTATAAGGCATGTGGGGAGGGTAAGGGTCACCACTTGAGTGCTGCAGGGGAAGCAGTGTTCTCTTAGTGGGGAGTTAGGTTTCTATTAGAGCAAGGGTTGGCAGACTATATAGCCCACAGAACAAATCTGGCCCACCACCTTTTTTTGTATGCCTCATGAGCTGAGAATGTTTTTTATATTTTTTAAATGATTGATAAAAGGTCAAAAGAAGAAGAAAAATATGTCCTGACATGTACAAATTGTATGAAACTCAGATTTCAGTCTCCATAAATAAACTTAAAAATTTTTTTTAAATGTCTTTATTTTATTTTGAGAAAGTGAGTGGGGAAGGGTCAGAGAGAAAGGGAGACACAGAATGTGAAGCAGGCTCCAGGCTCTGGGCTGTCAGCACAGAGCCCAATGTGGGGCTTGAACCCACTGACCCTGAGATCATGACCTGAGCTAAAGTCGGATGCTTAACTGACTGAGCCACCCAGGGCGCACTGTTATTGGGGCCTAGCTACATTCATTCTTTTTTGTATCATCTCTGTTTTTGTGCTACAGTGGCTGAATCAAGTAGTCCTGACAGAATTCCTACATGACATTGTTACTGCTTCACACTGTTACTCAGCTAAATCACAGTGATACAATTACCGCTGAACAGAGTTTCATGTGTATCACCATACCATAACATTATACTTTTTTACTACCAGTACATGCCCGTTGTATCAAAAAAGAAAAATGAACTTTGAATGTTACCATTTTGAGGCACAGTGGAGTGTGGATTATTTTGTGAAGTTAAATGGCAAAGCGTTGTTTATCATGCAATGATAGTATAGCTTCACTGAAATAATATATATTGATGTTACCAGAGTCAGCCCTCATTGTAATATTCCCAAATCACAGGAAAGCAAAAATAGTCAGAAAAAAATAGGAAATTTGAGATCCTCACAGAGTTTTATTCACAAAAATAAAAAGGAATGAGGCTGTGATCTTACATTAGTTTATGAGAGGCTTATTTGTTGGCCAAACAGGGAAAGCCATTTCCTATGTTTGCAGCAGCACCCAAAAAAAAAAAAATTTTTTTTTTGTACAAAGAAAAATTACCTTAAGACCATTAGCTTTTTGGCAAGAACAATTACTCAAAGAATTGAGGTCATTGAGAGCAATATCAATAATCAATTAAAAAACAACAATTTTGAATGATTTTCCTTGACTCGTGTATTTTAGGAGTTAGTGCTGAGTTTAGACTAACTAAAGAATTATCCTCTCTGTAGTCTGCATGGAACAAGTATAGGCAAGAATATTTTTAAAGAAAGATGAGAAAATAACAGGTACTGTTTGAAATGGAGTCTGCTAAGGTGTGTTATAAGTGACAGTAGTTAAAATTACGCATGGTATAGAAAAAGGCTTAGTTGGACAAACCGACAAAGTTTGTGAAACACAAGGTGGTTAAAGCCTATATTTATTTATTTTATTATACGTCTGAAGGAATTTTGCGGAAAATATTTAAATCTAGCCTATGTTATTGTACCACAACATCAGAGGTACATCATTCTCTCTCATGGACTTACATCATCAGTTCTGTAAATTTTTGTTAGTAATTGGAATTGAACATCCAATTTATCTTAGTATAAAGCAAGTTAATAGCTTAGCAGTGGTGATGTTCAGTTGTGATTTTTTAAGACTGTTATGGACTAAATTATGTGTCGTTCCCTGTGCTTTCCCCCCCCCCCCCCCCCCCCCCCCCCCCCCCCCCCCCCCCCCCCCCCCCCCCCCCCCCCCGCCAATTTATTTGTTGAAGCTTTAAACCTCAGTGGCTCTATTTAGAGATAGGGCCAAAAGGAGGCAATTAAGGTTAAATGAGGCCACTAATGTAGGGCTCTGATAAGATGGGATCGGTGTCCTTACCTTGACCTGTACACATGAGAGAGATCAGGTAGAACACACAGAGAAATGGCAGCTGCCAACAAGCTGAGAAGAGAGGCCTCACCAGAAATTAGACGTACTGGTCCCCTGATCTTGGACTTCCAGCCTTTATTTACTTACTTTTTAAATGTTTGTTTATTTTTGAGAGAGACAGAGCATAGGCAGGGGAAAAGCAGAGACAGAGGGAGACACAGACTCTGAAGCTCCAGGCTCTGTCTGAGCTGTCAGCACAGAGCCCAATGTGGGCCTCAAACCTATGAACTGTGAGATCATGACCTGAGCCGAAGTCGGACGCCTAACCCACTGAGCCCCCCAGGCACCCCAGGACTTCCAGCCTTTAAAACTGTGAGAAAATAAGTGAATATTGTTTAAAGCACCCAGTCTATGGTATTTTGTATGGTAGTATGATCTAAGACAAAGACCAAGATGAAAGTTTTTCTAAGTGAGAAAAGCCGTGTTCAACTGTCATTGAGTTTTTGTTAAACACTGATTAACTTTGGAAGTTAGTTTTTGCCCCAGATTTGATGATGTTTCTTAATGAATACAACCTTAAAAAGCAAAACAGCACTTAAATGCCATATATATATTAATAAAGTCATTCTCATAACTAGTGTTTGAATCACATATCAAGCTGCTTTGTACACTTCCTGTGCTCTCAGGAATTAAAACAGGAAGCAAGATCATCATTCCCACATAAATTTGCAGAAGATATATTTTCTGAGCTCAAACATCAGGTTTGGTAGCCTTTATATCACTCTAAACCTCATATAACCAGGGACCCTTTCTCAACCTCACAGGCTATTATATAACACATCCTGGTTCAGGATTTTCTTAACTCTCATCTGGAGTATTACAGTACTCTTCAAATTCTATCCACTTCCAGTCATGTCCTTATATGGTTCATCTTTTTACATATTTCCCAGAGTGGGTTAGCTGAAATGTAAATTTGACTTTGTTTATCTGCCTTAGTTTTTTTCATGGTGCTTCTCAGCTCCCAGTGGATCCCACAGGACTCTCAGGGACTGCATTATGGAAGAATTCAAAGTAGATGAGGCTCCAGCCCCCTTCTGATATCCCCACCACCATACCACCATGCTCTTGAAGCAGAGCACTTTCTTTCATCTATTTTACATACTGAGTTGCTTTAAATTTTATTGTGAGAAAGATTTTTGGTGATTAAATGAAAGATTTATAACTACTGGTCTGCAGGTAAAGTTCAAGCTCCTTAATCAGTTTGGGGCTCTCCAGCGTCTCCTTTGAACCCTGTCACAAACTTGATACTTAAGCAACACAGGACTTCTTGTATGTAGTTCCTCTGTGCCTTTGCTTATATTACCCATCTGCCTGCAGTATTCTCTCTTTTTCTTCCCCGCCCCGGCAAATTGCTGTGCTTCATTTTAGACTTGTTTCAGGTGTTATCTCCAGAAGGCCTTTTCTAGCCACGTCTTTCCCAGGCAGGTTGGGGTTAGGCATGTTACTTAGTGCTGTGCAAACTGTTTATACCCCTTTTTTTTGTGTGTGCTTTTTTTTTTTCATTGTTCATTTCTGTTTCATTTGCTAGAGTTTGGACTCCTTAAGAGGAGGAACTATGTTTTAAAGTTATCATCTACAGTGATTCTGGATAGAGCCTGTATTGTAGACATAAATGTGCAGTGTATTGATTATTGTCTGTATCTTTCTGATGCATCTTGCAGTAGATATGTAATCTAAAATTAAATGTACTTAATGTTATCCCTGTGTAAAAATTTGCTTTCTATTGCCTGTGTTTATTGGTCATAATGTACACAAACACTTGAGTTTAAATGTGCATTTAAAAAGAACAAGAATATTATATGGAGTTTTATTAAGAACTAGAACTTAAGTTTAATAGCTGTTCTGTATTTTATACACGTTGAAATGGGAAGCTTTTCCATGTAATCTCATGCCAGTGTTGACCCATGTGGATTAAAATAGCCCTATTTTAACCTATTACCAAATTAGGAATTAGAATATCTATCCAGTGGGGATTTGTAAATTATTGTAGTTTCTAGTGTGACAGGTTTATATAAATAATTGCAGAGATTCCCACTGTGTTTTAAGTTAAAAACTAAATTCAAATTAAGAAATGTATTGATATAAGTATATGATTATTTTTTAGCATGTGTGCCTTGGATATCTTAAATTATTTACCTCTTCTTAGAGGGATCATCAAAACTGACTTGATAAAAAGAAAATTTTATTTCCTTAATCTGTAGTATTTACCTGTGATCCCTCAATTCAAATTTGTTGTGTACTTAACTAATTATCCTTAGAGTGTGTTAGTAGTATATTTGATTTCTGAAACATTTACCAAGTTAGATTTTAATGAAAATATTTTAATAGAGTGAAGTCATTTCAGAATCTAAACAATTCTTAATATATTGAATATTGCTCTTTTACAAGTTTACATTTTACAATGAAGTCGTTCTTAATGAATTTGTTTTTCAAGAACTTGTCTGTAAACAGTGTTAGTTGTAATGCTTCATTGATTTAAAAATTATAAACTTTTCTTTTCATACAGATAAAGACACAATAAATAAAATTAGAGATTTACGAATGAAAGCTGAAGATTATGAAGTAGTGAAGGTGATTGGTAGAGGTGCATTTGGAGAAGTTCAATTGGTAGGTTATTTTAATGAGATTAAAAATAATAACTTTAGGGGTGCCTGGGTGGCTCAGTCGGTTGAGCATCCAACTCTTGATCCTAGCCCAGGTCTTGAGTTCAAGTCTTACACTGGGCTCCATGCTGGATGTGAAACCTGCATTAAAAACAAAACGATAACTTTAAAATTAAAAAATCCATTTGTGTGTTTAACATGTTATTTGGGATGGTATTGTTCTTTATAAAATTGTTGCTGTAAATTATTCTAGATAGTCTTGCAAAAGGATGTGAAAAAGCCAAGAGTCAAGTTTATCAAATAGTATGAAATATTTTCCTCAAGCATCCATGGGTAGAGAAGAGGTTTCAAACATCAGAAGAGAAATCTTTACTTGTAATATTAGACTTCTAAAATGCTATGGAATCATAAGTTTTATAAATAGAAAGCAGCATGCATAACCAGGTGGAGGGGATGGAGTATGTCATAATGTAGGGAATAAAGATTTTTTCCAACATGACTTACTTCTGGTAACTGAAGTATTCAGATTATCTAATTGGGATAATTCAGAGGAGGTGAAGTAAACAAGCTAGAACAATAATATCATTTAACAAATTGCTAAAATAATTTGGTAAATTGTCCTGGTAAATGTTGAGCTATAAATGTTAACAAAAGGGTCATTATTTTCCATTTTCCTTTTTAAAGGTAAGGCATAAATCCACCAGGAAGGTATATGCTATGAAGCTTCTTAGTAAATTTGAAATGATTAAGAGATCCGATTCTGCTTTTTTCTGGGAAGAAAGGGACATCATGGCTTTTGCTAACAGTCCGTGGGTTGTTCAGGTATGGTTTTGCTATTATTTCATTATTGCTTTATGAATTTGTAACTAAACATGTGAGAAGCTTAGATTGTTTTTTAGAAGAGTAATAGAGAATTTATTGGTGATTAAAGAATTGCCTAATATGTTATTTTTAAATCATAAAATTTAATTTTATTAAATTGTCTCTAAGAAGGAAGTAAGGCCAAAGCAAAGCAATTATGTGGCTATAGACTTTAAATATTAGAAAATGTAACTAATCTGCTCTGATTTGGGGGAAGTCATATAGTATTATCTTCTAAGAGGATACTTTTATTTAATACTGAAATTTAAGTTTTTTCCCAAATAAATAGATCCTCTAATTCTGTTTATTTAACCATCTGTTCATCCATTTTTCTCTCTTATTTTTTGGAGAGGAAAGAGTGGGAAAATCTGTTAAAGGTGAGTTAAGGTAGGCCTTCAAATAATATTGTATTGGCTGTAGGTTTTTCAGTAGAAAGAAAAATACACTAGAAGTAGTTGTAGGTTCTAGTCTTAACTGTCAATGACCTATCTATGACACTGTGGCCAAGTTATTTACATCTCTCAGCCTCAATTCCCATGTTCAAAAATGTGGAAGTTCCCTTAGATTGTTTTTCCAACTATAGAGATACCTCAGGTGAAGTCATGGGGACAAGCAGGAATTTGGATTGATTATAATTCTGGTTTTTTTTTTAATGTTTTTTTATTTATTTTTGAGAGACAGTGTGAGTAGGGGAGGGTCACAGAGAGAGGGAGGTACAGAATCTGAAGCAGGCTCCAGGCTCTGAGCTAGCTCAGCACAGAAGAACTGTGAGATCATGACCTGAGCTGAACCCAGATGCCGAAGCCGGATGCTTACCTGACTGAGCCACCCAGGTGCCCCTAATTCTGGGTTTTCTATTTCTACCTCAACTAGAGCAGCTCCGTACTTTTTTTTGTCTTCGTGTATTGGGGCTTCTTAGTAAAGTCATATGGGGGAAGTAAAGTCATCTTCTGGTTTAAAAAAAAAAAAAGGAAAACTGCTAGTAGACTAGCCATTTCTAAATTACTAACATGAACTTTATGATTTATTAATTTACAGTATATAGTGGAGTATCCTAAATAAGCATATTAGTAATTGGAATAAAGACAATATGGAAAATGTTTAAGATTTACATATGACTTTTTATACTTGAAATGTCTGGTCTATTTTTGTCAGTTGTATGGAGCTGGGATTTTCAGGCTCAGTATTATTGATATTTTGGGCCAGGTAGTCCTTTGTCCTGTGCATGATCAGATTTTTAGTAGTGTCCCTGGCTTGTACCCAGGTGCTGCCAGTAGCAACCCTCTCCAGCCCACATATCATTTGTAACAACAGAAATTGTGTTTAGAGATCCTTGAATGTTTACTTGGGTGGTAGTGGGGGTTGGGACGGGAGAGGGAAGGGGGAGTGTCAGGCGACAGTTATTTCCTTTGGTTTAGAACCACTGCTGCCAAATCAGCATTGTTTCTTAAATTATGGTGCCCAAATGATAAATTGTATACTTTAATCTGGGATAGCCACGAGATGCCACTTTGTTTCGTATCCTTCCCTAAAGTATCTTTTTAAATTAAAATAATTAAGTGGGTAACTAAAATCATTAAACACTACTGAAAAAATTAAACAAATAGAGTTTAAGTCAAATGTTTAGGTAAATAAGGTATCATTTTCTCTAGGGCTTTATTTTTTAGTGTGATTCTAATCTACTTGTGTTTTCTTAAAATGTTCATTTGTAAGTTTGGTTTTTTTTTTAGCTTCAACCCCGGTCAAATAAGAAATATATTTGTACCTGGTATTCTTGCCAATTTCATATCAATTGACTTCACTCTTCCTGCTTGACTCTAGCTGTTGCCCTCTTTCTGCTTGTTAGTTGTTACTGCTCCTCCTATTGACTGCTCTTACTTATTGAGCATCTGTTGTACCAAGTAGGTTCTGCATTGACTATCTTTTTAACATTCTGAAAGGTAGTTAATCCTTATTGATATATCCCCCAACTTATAGATTAATTTATGCTTCTGTTTATTAGAAATTTTTAAGGACTTACAAACTGCCACTGCTAGGTCCAGTCTTGGACTTGAATCATTTTTCAGACTTCTTGAGAATTGTGGTATTGATATAAATTTAACAGTAGATCTCACCAAAGCACATGTTAAGTCAGAATCACCATATTTTTTTGCTTGGGAGACCTGTGTATTCTTTATTTAAAGTATTACAATTTTTAAAAATTCTCACTGTAAAAAATTCAATTAGTATAGCCACATATAGAGAAAGAAGTTTCCAACTCCTCAGAAATAACCAAAGTTAATAGTTCCTTTGTATATGCAAGGGTCTTTGTGGTATTTATGTTTGTATGTTTTTTTTAAAAGAGCAGTATAATTACTGTAATTTATTTTAATTAAACCAATATTTTTTGCCATTTTCTTATGAAACAATTTTGCTTAATCTTAAAGATTTTTTTTTCTGCATTTGAATAGCTTTTTTACGCATTCCAAGATGATCGTTATCTCTACATGGTGATGGAGTACATGCCTGGTGGAGATCTTGTAAACTTAATGAGCAACTATGATGTGCCTGAAAAATGGGCACGATTCTACACTGCAGAAGTAGTTCTTGCATTGGATGCAATCCATTCCATGGGTTTCATTCATAGGTAAAGATAATGCTTTAAATTTTTTCATTTGTTGAAAGGGGAGGCTGAAAAATACTTAAACTTTATTTGATTAGCGTTTCCTACTTGAAATCCACCTCGTCTCCTCTCACGTGACATAAGTGGTATTTCAGGATTTAAAACTTTGAAATTCATAATTTTATTATTTCAGCTTAATGTTGATATAAATGTATTCTTTAATGTCCCTTAATTTGATTACATAGCTTTTATCTGGTGTTGAAAAATAAAAATTACAAGCTGGTTTTCTGAGGTATGTGCCACAGAGTTAAACACTTCAAATTTTTTACACAAATTAATTTGCTTTTGAGTGGTTTTTATATGTAAAATCTAAAAAATATAAATAAACTTGCTTTTAATTAGTGAATAAATCATATTTATTTGTTAGAAGAACAATTTCATTTGTTCTGCATACACTTGAGTCTAATGCAGTTGCTGTGGCAAGTGCCAGTGATAATAAAAATGAACATTATTTAGACTGAGTCCTGGGGTTATTTATATACTTATGTTGAAAAATGTGTCTCAGTTATTTTTTATGTCTGAGTGTAATGCTTTTTATGGTTGTTCTCTCTCATGGTTTGCTTTGCACATTGGAAGAATCAAACTCAATTTTAATAAAAGGGAATATTAAATGTCCTTCTCTTAGGCATTAACATGTAAAGGAGTTTCCCTCCTGATGTTCAATTTATAGATGTGATAGAAGCACCTAGGGATCAGAAATGGCCTTACCTACAGTGAGTGAGGATACATGGCCTAAAATAACTGCCTCATAAAGTTTTATCAGTGTCTGACCAGTTTTAGAAACACTCTAATGTTTTTTTTTCCCCCCCTCAGAGATGTGAAGCCTGATAACATGCTGCTGGATAAATCTGGACATTTGAAGTTAGCAGATTTTGGTACTTGTATGAAGATGAATAAGGTTAAATAATTAGATTTTAATTTAGTTTTTTCAAGATAGATGCTTTTTAGAAAATACTATAAGAATGTACTAACCATAGCTGGACTTGTACAGAATTAGTGTGACCTGTCTTAATTGTTGAAATAGATGCCATGGTTTCAGTGTTGTATTAGTAACTTGTAAATGATTTATATTTTCTCTGTATTTAAGGTAAGTGCTGATTGCCAGGTTTATTAAATCCTATATAACAACCCTGTAATATATACTACTATTCGTAGCTAGAAATGGAATTAGTCACTGAATGCTAAGACCAGTGTTAAAATTAGACTTTCATAAAAATGGGATTTCAGCGATATGCTTTTTTTTTTAATGTTTTACTTAGCCTTCTGATAACATGTAAAAAAGATCTTACTGCTTATTTTGGAAGTCAGTCTTAAAAGATATCATCCTCATTATTTATATAATAAATAGCTTATCTATATAGCTGAAGTAACATAACAAGTATACTTACTTTGTTTCAGTTGTAACCGTTTATATTCTTTGAAACTTACCACAGAACAATACCCAAAAAGTTGTATTTATTATTTTAAAAGGAAAATTATTTTGATTAGAAGAAAATACTATATGAGAACTTTTGAGTATACATTTAATTACAGTTCTATTGCATTAATACCAGCTAAAATAAGTAATAGACTATATAGTTTTTGCAATTAGTTTTGGGGGTTTTGTGTGGAGAGTTTAAATGCATATTAAATAGATATTCGGTGTGCTCAGTGCTGTTACACCCCTTTCCCATACACATGCTTTCCCATTTTACATTTGTGCAGTCAGTTCTTGAATGTTTTCCTCACAGTTTCAAGCAGAGCTAAATTGAACAACTATTTTAGAAAAAAAAGATAATCAAATCAGCCTTTATATATTAATGTTATTGAATGATTCATCCTATCAGTCTCAATCTGTTTGCATTGGCTTATATATTTGTTGTCTGCAATTAAGATAAGGTCATTATTGACACAACTGGTTGGCAGTGTGTCTTTCTAGTGAGTATTATTACAAAGTAAAAATCACTGATGCATCCACACACACACAAGTGTGCGCGCACACACACACATATTACAAATATATTATGTATATAATATGTATATGTGATTAGATTGTGTTCATTTTCATCTGTTTGCATTAGGTTTTAATATATTTTATAGCCCAAAGATTTAGAATTCTACAGGTTTTATTAAGAACATCTTATTAAATAATTGAGGCTTTATATTTGTATCCTAATTCAAAAGTTGAACTGCCATTCTTTTTAGGAAGGTATGGTACGATGTGATACAGCAGTTGGAACACCCGATTACATTTCCCCTGAAGTATTAAAATCTCAAGGTGGTGATGGTTATTATGGACGAGAATGTGACTGGTGGTCAGTTGGGGTATTTTTATATGAAATGCTTGTAGGTGAGTAAAGAAGAATTTTATGTACCTCTAACATAGCTTTTCATCCCAAAGCTTAACCGTTTGGCTTCTTCTAATAAAATATTTATTACATTAAGCAATGTTAATTTTGTTTGTAGAAAACAGACTGATCCAAACCTGCTTTGTATGTTTTTAAAAACTATTTAAAAGCTTAAGCAACTTTGTGATGTTATTTCTTTTTTATATATACATTAAGTATATGTCTTTAATGCATATATAGTAATCCTTACACAGGTAATATTGACTCTTTTCCTTTGAAACTGATGTTTTAAATGTATCTTATTTATTTCGCTTTTGTTTCCCCTATCAATTTTTCAGGTGATACACCTTTTTATGCAGATTCTTTGGTTGGAACTTATAGTAAGATTATGAACCATAAAAATTCACTTACTTTCCCTGATGATAATGATATATCAAAAGAAGCAAAAAATCTTATTTGTGCCTTCCTTACTGACAGGTAAATAGTTTTAACATTGAACTTTATTCTAAGGAAATTCTTATTTTGCTGCTTAATATTTGAGGTTTATATCTGAGCTCCTATATTTGAACTGTTGAAGTAAAAACATAACCATTCCCCAAATCATTCATGACCATGAAGTCTAATATTTTATGATATTCTAGGGTGTTTCTGGATCTCAAGTCACTTGTGTTACCTAATAATTTAAAATAATACTCTTTTTGATGGCTAGACCAGATCATTTTTTAAATTTCATTATTGAATTTTTAACTTGATTAAATATAAGAATTATATTTTCTTGAGTCTGAGGGTATTTTAAAAACATGTTAACATCTCTGAAATTAGAGTCAATAACATATATTAACTTAATTGGGAATATTTGTTTCTTAGTGATAGAAAAATGCTGCAGCTTCCAGTTGATACTGTTTAAGATAATGCAGCATTATATAATTGAAATTTGCTAAGAGAGTAGAATTTAAATGTTCTTACCCCCCAAAAAAGGTAAATATGTGAAGTGATGGGAGAATCCTTTCACAATATATACATATGTCAAAACATCACTTTATACACTCTGCGTATCTTAAGATTTTGGCAATTATACCTCACTAGACCTGGAAAAAGGATTTAATTATATATGACTGTATGTTTGTTAAAATTAAGTAAATAGTACAAGGCTATAGAGAAGTATGTATTTCCTACCTCCTTCCCTCTAGAGATGGTCATTGTATGAGATCTTTCAGATTCAGTAACCATTTTTATAAATGTATATGCTTATATGTGTTTTAGAAACAAAAATGGCATATTATGTGTACCCTTATGGTTTACTTTTTAAATTTAAGCATGAACCAAATGACTTACTGAGATTTTGTTTGATATTTATGTTTGTATGTTGTTAATTTAAATAGTAGGCCTAGAGCTTTTAGTTATCTTTCAGTTTTAAGTTCACTTTAATTGAAATAAACCTACTGTCCTTCATTTTGTTCTTTAGAGCTTGAAATGTACACTTTCAAGTTTTTACATTTAATATATATATGTACTCTTTAAGTATAAGTACTATGCTGTACGTTAGGTACAAGAGTTAAAGAAATAATAAAGATATATATTCATTGTTCTCTACTACCTCATAGTTCTTTGGGGGAAATAGACAAGCAAATACGACATTAATTGTACAGAGAGATAAGTACTCTGAGTTTAATGTTTATATGCCATAGAACCATGGAGAGGTTCCCTGATCCAATCTGGGAGAGTTAGTGAAAGGTTCTTTAAAAAATTTTATTTAATGTTTATTTTTAAATTTTTTTAATATTTATTTATTTTTGAGATGGAAAGAGGGTGAGCTGGGGAGGGGCAGAGAGAGAGACACACACAGAATCTGAAGCAGGCTCCAGGCACAGAGCTGTCAGCACAGAGCCTAACGCGCGGCTCAAACCTACGAACTGCGAGATCATGACCTGAGTGAAAGTCGGACCCTCAACTGAACCACCCAGGAGCCCCTGTTTATTTATTTATTTTTTTTTGAGTGAGTGAGTGAGTGAGAGAGAGTGAGAGAGTGAGTGTGTGTGTGAGCAGGGGGAGGGGCAGAGAGAGAGGGAGACACAGAATTCAAAGCAGGCTCCAGGGTCTGAGCTGTCAGCACAGAGCCAGACACAGGGCTTGAACCCACAAACTGGGAGATCATGACCTCAGCTGAAGTTAGAGGCTTAACCAACTGAGCCACCCAGGCACCCCAGTGAAAGCTTCTTAAAAAGGTGTCACATTATATCAAAAGCAATATATCTTCTAACTCATGAAAAATTTTGGAATTTGGAGTATTCTTGTTGTTAATAAGCACTCTAGTAGAGAACAGAAGTTTTTGAGTTCTCCTTTCCAAATCAGCTAAAGGTACATTTTTAAACATTTTATCTCTGTGCTCACCTAAGAGGCCAGGAATCTGTAATTTGTCCCATTAAAACTCAGTTTTGTAGTAATCAAGACTTAGTTGTCATTGGTTTTTGACTGGTCAGAATATTTATAATAGGATATAAAATGGAAAATTTAAATTTAAGATGTCCTTCTGCAATTTGTTAGCTTTTGGTGTGAAGCTGTTGGTTGCAAAAAATGTATAACTACCATTCTTTTGAAAATCTGTCAAGAAAATTCACTGTGTTATGGGGCACTTCAGTGATTTGGTTGGTTAGGCATCTGACTTTGGCTTAGGTCATGATCTGGCAGTTTGTAGTTCTGGCTCACATCAGGCTCTGTGCTGACATCTCAGAGTTTGGAGCCTGCTCTGGATTCTCTGTCTTCTCTCTCTGTCCCTACCCTGCTTGTGCTCTGTCTCTCTCTCTCCAAAATGAATAAACATTAAAAAAAAGAAAATTCAGGTTTTATTCATGATGCTAATGAAGCAAGACAAGTGATTTATCAGTATTTTCATTGTCAATAGAAAAGTCATTGAGTATCAACAAGTCTGTGTTCTTTGTGTGTATATATATATACATATTTTAATATATAATATATATTAATTTTTAAGTTTATTTTGAGAGAGAGAGCACAAGCAGGGAAGGGACAGAGGGAGAGAAAGGGAGAGAGAGAATCCCAAGCTGACAGCGTGGAGCCCAATGCAGGGCTCAAACCCACCAATTTCGAGATCACGACCTAAGTGGAACTGAAATCAAGAGCTGGACACTTAACCAACTGAGTCACCCAGACACCCCCTCGTACATATTTTTTTTTAATTCTTAAGTATTCTGTCTTCAACTAAGTTTTTAATTTAAGCTGAAAATTAAACTGAAAACCAATGTAATATCAAGGTGACATATGACTATTTTTATCAACATGCACAGATTTTAGCATTATGTCCACAAGTGTATCTGGGCAGGTTATAATAATATCTTAAATGATTAGTAACTTTTTTCTTTCCCTCTGTTCAGAGAGGTGAGATTAGGGCGAAATGGTGTAGAAGAAATCAAACGACATCTCTTCTTCAAAAATGATCAGTGGGCTTGGGAAACACTCAGAGACAGTAAGTTATTTTTTTTCTTGTACATTACAATGGATATTCAAAAGTAGTTGTAAATAATCTGTTGAAACTCATGCTAATATATGTGTACATTTGCTGAAAATCTGAAGTACACATGTGGTTATGGATGTTATCCTACCCTAATTAAAGAGATACTATTTGATAATATTGGGAAAATAGTACTGCTACTTCTCTTATATCCCATTTGAGATACCAAGATGAAATATTATATACATGAGACGGAATTAGGCTCAGCAGTCATACTTTGATATATGATCTTTGTTGAATTGCCTTTTGTCTTAGATTTTAATGTCTCATTGTGAAGAAAGTTAATAAAGGGTAATTAAATTAAAATATTTCCTGTGAAGGACAAGTTATCTTGGTTTTACTAAACTTAAAATATAATGCTCTATTATTGATAAATACCAGAATTTAATTTGTATGTAGATACAGGAAGTTACAGTATATTTGATTCCATCAGACTTACAGCTTAGAAATGAAAATGTGTAGTGTGCAAGAAGTTCGTTTTCAGTCAGGTTAGAACATTGCCCTATTTCAAAAAACAAACTTAAAATGATAAATGATTCACAGAAAACCTTGTTTAACATATAGATTAAAAATTATAATGGTACCAGAGTTGACCAACATCTTCGTGGATTTGGAAGGCCATGTATTCATCCTTCTCCTGTTGAAGTCTCAGGAATTTTTTCCCCTGCTCACAGAAAGGATGATATATACCAGTTCCTAACTTCCTGCTGAGCAGTAACAGTAAACAGTAATAATGGAAATAAATTCAACTGTGTGGTTTTAGAAACACTTACAATTAAGTAAGTAATACATACTTGTCTTAAGGACTCCCTATGCAGTTGAGACTGTGAAAGAGAGTTTAGGAGAAATAAACATTGTTAATTTTGAAGTAGTAGTTTGTAGTTTTGCCAATATTAGCAAAATATCCTAGTTATCAAATATTTTTAAAGAAACAGTTATATTGCCTTCAGGTGTAGCACATACACTGTATGCAAGCTATATAGTTGACTGAGAGGGAAAAGGAGAAATAAATTCTTGGGGAAATTAGAAAAATTATACTATTCCAAAGAATGACACTGAATGACTTGCTCTGTGGAAAAGCTACAGGAGCATCTTGACCCTCAGAATTTATTAACAGTTACATACTGGGAAATAGAGAACTTCCTCCTCTCCCTAAGTAAATGTGACATGGTTATTGTCTTTACACAGCATGAGAAACTATTGTAAAGACAAGGATGATAAATGGTTGCACTGAAAAATTTTGTGGATGTTTTTTTTTTCCAAGCTATGCTCTTGGAGTCCCTGGGTGGCTTGGTGGGTTGGGCTACCAACTTCAGCTCAGGGCTTGAGGGTTTGTGAGTTCAAGCTATGCTCTTAGAAGTTTAAGAAAGCTGAAAGCTTACAGATACAATTATAATCTGAAGAAAATTTAAAAGGTGATTGAAGAAAATACAAAGTATCTTTCATGTTGGTTTAAATTCTTTTTCAGAGTGAAACAATGCATAAATAACCATAGAATAATCACAGAGCAAATCACTCTAAAAAGTAGGGAAGACATATTTCTTTTAGTGTACTGAAAAACTGATATTAATTAGGAGAGGAAGTAACTTAGTCAACCAATACTGAACACCTGCTATATTCTGAGTACTATTCTATTTCAGGCACTAGGAAAGCATCAGTGCTCAAACCAACAAAAGTTCTTTACCTTGTGGAGTTCATAGTCCAGTGGAATTGGGGAGTCTAAATCAATGGCATTTTATGGTATTGTTATACTTCCTTAATGTAACTTTATATTTAAAGAACAGATAAAGTGAACTCCTTTATTGATTTAAATCAAACAGACTTTAAAGAATTTCTATAATTAGGTAATTTTATTAGTCTTAGTGTTATTTCTGTAGCTTTTAAAAAAATCTATATTATCTATGATTTTGTTACAGTAAACTTAGAATTAACATTAACACTTTGCTATTTTTTCCTAATCCTAATGGCTCCTATTTTGTAGTTATTTTTTAAAAAAAAGAAGAAAAATTGAAGTCTGTAGAACTTATTGTTCTCTTCTTCCCTTTCCCTCTTCCTACCCCTTCTTCACTTCCCACCCCTAAAATACCAGGAATACTTTTATTGTGAACTGACTTCTCTGACCTGCTAAGCTTTTAAAAATTACATAACAATTATAATTCTTTAAAAATCTTTTGACTCTCCAATTTTCTTTGGCAGAATTGCTTAACTTCTCCAAATAATAGTTTTTTCTTAGTTTTACCACATATGACTTACAATGGCAGTTAATCTACACCATCTCTTCCTTGGTGGTATGGAAGCAGGGTACAAAATAGCTTGAATTTTGGCAGAGTTTCCGTAAGCGTCCTGACCTTATTTACTCTTAATTTAGGGGCACAGAATATTAAGATTGTAAAATTACTTTTCCACTCATTTGAGATAGAAATGACAGGAATGAGATTAAAGATAGAAGAAGAAATAAAAGACCTAAATTACCTATTACAGGTCATACTCCTAGCACATGATAGTGTCAGGATTGAAATCTGACTCCAAAGCCTTAGATCTTCTAGAATACCATGTGCCATTTAATGATTCCATTATTATACAGTATTATACAAAATAGAAGTATAGGGAATTAACATTCTTGGCAGTTAAATTTTGAGAAAAAAATATAACATTTATTAGATATGACAATACATTATTAATAGTACTATGCTAAATATAATAACATGGTATTTGCAAAATGTTTTGCCATTCATGAACTCATTTGAGATAAGATACTGCCATTACCTAATCCACCTACTGATAGTTGGAAAAGATACATAACATGGGTAACTGTCAATGTGGTAAGTTTTCCAGTTAGTTAAAACCAAACAAAATTCATTGTCTGTAAGCACATAGTCCAGGTTCTATATGCTATTCCAGGCTCTGTGGATTAATTAAGTCTAGTGTCTTCTCTTTTAGAGTTGTGCATTCTCATGGGAGAGATTATCAGTGTAGGCTTCATAAAGAAATCTAGGGCCTACCAAGTTTCAGGGTCTTAGGAGTTTTAGATTTCTCAGTATTATATTGGGTTCCTGTTTTAAAAACATAAACTTTAAGAAAAATTACCTTTTTATTATAGTGTATATAACGTGAAATTTACCCATTTAACTATTTAAAAAATGTTTATTTTGAGAGAGAATGAGTACACACGCACATGCACTAACTGGGGCAGGGCAGAGGGAGAGGGAGAGAGAGAATCCTAAGCAGGCTCCATGCTCACTCAGCTCAGAGCCTGACACAGAGCTTCATCTCACAACTATGAGATCATAACCTGAGCTGAAATCAAGAATTGGATGCTTAACTGAGTCTCCCAGACACCCCCCATTTTAACATTTAAAAAAGTTTTTTTTAATGTTTGTTTATATTTGAGAGAGAAAGACAGAGAGACAGAGTGCAAGTAGGAGAGGGGCCGAGAGAGAGGAGACACAGAATCTGAAGCAGGCTCCAGGCCCTGAGCTGTCAGCACAAAACCTGACATGGGGCTCGAACTCACAAGCTGTGAGATCATGACCTGAGCCGAAGTCTGATGCTTAACCAACTGGGCCACCCAGGCACCCCATCATTTTTAACTGTACAGAGCTCAGTTGTATTTAGCACCTTCACATTGTTGTACAAACACCTCCAGAACTTCTCATCATTGCAAACTAAATTTCTTTACACATTTTTAAAAATATAGTTTATTGTCAAATTTCTTTACACATTAAACAATAACTCTCCATTCTCCTTTACTCCCAGCCCCCAGTAGCCAGTATTCTACTTTCTGTCTCTATGAATTTGACTGTTCTGGATACTTCACTTAAGTGGAATCATACAATATCTTTTTGAGATTGGCTTATTTCTTAGTTGTCTTCACAGTTCATGCATGTTGGAGAATGTATGAGAATTTTGTTCCATTTTAAGGCTGAATAATATTTCATTGTATGTATATATACCACATTAAAAATAGCTATTCACATATTGGTAAACACTTGGAATGCTTTACCTTTCACTGGTGTACAAATATATGTTGGAGTCATTGCTTTCCATTCTTTTGAGTTAATTTTTTTATATGGTGTAAGGTAGGGTCTATCTTCATTCTTTTGCATGTGGATGTCCAGTGTTCCTAGCACCATTTGTTGATAAAAGTGTCCTTTTTCATTAAGTGATCTTGCACTTGTGTCAGATTGTTTGACCATATATGTGAGTCTTTATTTCTGGGCTCTCTATTATATATCATTGAGCTATCTGTTTTTATGCCAGTACCACACTGGTTAGATTGCAGTAGATTTGTAGTATAGCCTTTGAAATCAGAAAGTGTGAAATCTTTTAACTTTGTGCTTTTCCAGGATTGTTTTGGCTATTTGGGATCACTTGAGATTTCCATATGAATTTTAAAATGGGTTTTTCCATATGTGCAAAAAAAGACATTGGGACCTTGATAATGATTGCATTGAGTATGTTTCCAATACAGATACCTTTTGTTGTATTTTCTTGCCCAATGTTCATACTGGTGTTGAATAGTAGTTTTGAGACTGAGAATCTTGATGATAGCAGGAAAGCTTTCAGTCTTTCACCATTGAGAATGATATTGGCTGTGGGTTTTTTATGTATGCCTCTTATGATGTTGAGGAAGTTCTTTGTTCCTTATTGACTATTTTTTATCATGAAAGGGTATTAGATTTTGTGAAATACTTTTCAGTGTTAATTGAAATGATCACATGGGTTTTCCTCTTAATTCTGTTAATATGATGAATTCTACTAGTTGACTTTTGTATGGTGAACCACAGTGGACAAATCCCACTTGATCATAGCGTATAGTCTTTTTTATAGGGTGCTACATTCAATTTGCTAATATCTTCTTAAAGATTTTTGCATTGGTGTGTGTGTATGTGTGTGTTGATATGGTTTTGATGTCAGAGTAATTCTGGCCTCATGGAATGAATTCGTGTTCCTTCTGTGTTTTGGAAGAGTTTGAGAAGGATTTCTTGGGCTTTTTTGTTGGGATATTTTTTGATTATTGATGAATTCTCTTGTAGGTCTGTTCAGATTTTCTGTTTGAAGTAAATTTTGCTGGTTTGTGTTTTTCTAGGAATTTTTCATTTCATCTAGGATATCTAATATGTTGGTGTAAAATTGTTTGTAGTTTTTTCTTTTAGTGTTTTTATTTGTAGAAGGTTGTTAATTATATCCCTACTTTCATTTCTAATTTGTGCCTTCTGTTTTTTTTCCCCTTAGTCTACTAAAAGATATGTTGTCAATTTTGTTGATATTTCTAAAGAACTAATTATTGGTTTTGTTAATTTCACTATTTTCTATTCTTTATTTTGTTTATCTGCTACTCTAGTAAGCTCTGGTCTTAGTTTACTCTTTTTTTCTAGTTCCTTAGAGTGTCAGCTGGGCTATTGATTTGAGAGATCTCTCTCTCTCTCTCTCTCTCTCTCTCTCTCTCTCTAAGTTTATTTATTTATTTTGAAAGAGTGAGCACAAGTGGGGAAGGGACAGAGAGAAGGAGAGACAGAATCCCAAGTAGGCTCTGCACCATTAGTATAGAGCCTGATGCAAGACTTGAACTCAAACCATAAGATCATGACCTAAGCCAAGATCAAGAGTCAGACACTTAAGAGATAGGTGCCTGGGTGGTTCAGTTGGTTAAGCATCAGACTTCGTCTCAGGTTATGATCTCGTGGTTCACGAGCTAGAGCCTGCTTCTAATTTTGTGTCTTCCTCTTTCGCTTTCTCTCTCTCTGTCTCTCTCTCTCTCTCTAAAATAAATAAAACATTAAAAAAAAAATGCTTAACTATGTCACCCAGGTGCCCCCATGAGATCTTTCTCTTTTTTTATGCAGGCATTTATAACTAAAATTTTTCTGAGTGCTGCTTTTGCTAAATCCTGTAAGTTTTGGTTGTTTTTATTTTTATTCATCTCAGAGCATTTTCTCTAATTTCCTTTGTGATCTGTTCTATGACTCATTATTTTTTTTAAAGAGTATGCTATTTTAACCTCTTCAACATCAGCTGTAGCAGCTTCTTACTAGATATATCTCTGGAGGCAAGGGAAACAAAAGCAAAAATAAACTATTGAGACTTCATCAAGATAAAAAGCTTCTGCACAGGGAATGAAACAATCAACAAAACTAAAAGACAACCTTCAGAATTGGAGAAGATATTTACAATTGCATATCCAACGAAGGATAGTATCCAAAATCTATAATGAACTTATCAAGCTCAATACCCAAAACGCAAATAATCCAGTTAAGAAATGGGCAGAAGATATGAATAGACATTTTTCCAAAGAAGACATCCAGATGGCTAGCAGACACATGAAAAGATACTCAACATCGCTCATCATCAAGGAATTACAAATCAAAACTATAGTGAGATACCACCTCACACCTGTCAGAATGGCTCAAACTAACAATACAGGAAACAAAAGATTTTGGCAAGGATGTGGAGAAAGGGGAACCCTCTTACACTGTTCATAGGAATGCACACTGGTGTGATCACTCTGGAAAACAGTATGAAGGTTGCAGAGAAAGTTAAAAATACAACTATCCTATGACCCAGCCCTTACACTACTAGGTATTTATTCAAAGGATACAAAAATACTGATTCAGAGGAATATATGCAGCCTAACGTTTATAGCAACCTTATCATCAGTAGCCAAATTGTGGGAAGAACCCATATGTCTATCAACTGATAAATGGATAAAGAAGATATCACACACACAGTGGAACATTATTCAGCCGCCAAAATGAGTGAAATCTTGGGGTGTCTGGCTGGCTCAGTCAGAAGAGTATGTGACCCTTGATCTCAGGGTCATAAGTTCAAGCCACAGTTGGGGTATAGAGATTATTTAAATAAATGTTTTCTAAAATGAAATCTGCCATTTGCATGATGTGGATGGAGTTAGAATGTATTATAATAAGTGGAATAAGTCAGAGAAAGACACATGCCATATGTTTTCACTCATATGTGGAATTTAAGAAATAAAACAATGAAAAGAAGAAAAAAGAAACAGACCAAGAAACAGACGCTTAAGTATAGAGAATGTACTGAGGGTTGTCGGAGGGGAGGTGGATGAGGTGATGGGTATTAAAGAGGGCACTTGTGATGAACACTGGGTGTTATATGTAAATAATGAATCACTAAATTCTTCTCCTGAAACTAATATTACACTATATGTTAACTAACTAGAATTTATGTAAACATTTTTTAAAAAGTATATTATTTTCAACATACTTGTGGAACTTCCAGTGTTTCTTCTATTATTGATCTTGTTTATTAAGTTGTTTTTTAGCCTAACATATAGTTTGTTCTGGAGAATGTGTCATGTACTATGTATATTCTGCTCTTGGTGGTAGAGTGAGCTTTGTACATCTGTTACATCTAATTCATTTATAGTGTTGCTTGTGTCTTGCATTTTCTTATTCAGATGTTTTGTATTTAGATGTTTTGTTCATTTATTGAAAGTGGGTTATTGAAGATTCTAACCATTATTTAGAACTGTCTGTTCTCCATTTATTTCATTTTTTACTACATATATTTTGAAGCTGTGTTGTTAATGTATTGTTTATAATTGTTTCATCTTCTTGATTAGTTGGCCGTTCTATCAGTATCATCAACATGTTCTGTTTTTCTCTGTCTCTTCTAACCATTTTACTTATAGTCTGTTTGTCTGATATTAGTATAGCCACTCCAGCTCTTTTTTTCCATGGAATATCTTTCATTCCTTTAATCTGTTAATATCTGTGGATCTAAAGAGAGTGTATACTGCATATAATTGGATCAGTTTTATTATTTTATTAATCCATTCTTCAGATCTCTACCTTTTAATTAGTGACTGATTAATTTACATTCAGTGAATACTGTGTGTAAAGACATATGCCATTGTTCTATTTTCTATATGTCTATATTTCTTTCTGTTCCTCATCTCCTGCATTATGGCCCTCTTTTGTGTTTAATGGATTGTTTTATAGTGTACTGTTTTGATTCCATCTTTAATTCCTTTCCTATATATTGTTATTTTCTTATTGTGATTATCCTGGATTTAACATCCTAAACTGATAACAATCTAGGTTGAATTGATACAGTTTACTGTCAGAAGCATACAAAAATTGCTCCTATACAGACCCATTTTCTTCTTTGTTGTCACAGATTACATCTTTATAAATTCTGTGCTCATTAACATAAATTTATAATTATTTTATGCATTTTATTTTAAGTAATATAGGGTAAAATGGGTTTATAAAACAAAAAATATAATGCTGGCTCTTAACATTTATCTGTGTTGTAACTTTAATTTCTTTATTTCTTCATAAAGCTTTGAGTTAGTGTCCAGTATCCTTTCATTTTAACCTTAAAACTCTAACTTAAATTTCTTGTCAGACAGGTTTACTAGCAACAAACTCTCCTCTTTCTTTTATCTGGAGGATCTCTTAATTTCTCCTGCATTTTTGAAGATAATTTTGCTGGATATAGAATTCTTGTTTGACTGTTACTTTAAGAACTTTAAGTATGTCATTCTAGTGCCTTCTCACCTTCAGAGTTTCTGCTTAGAAATAGGCTCTTGATCTTATTGAGGATTCCTGGTATATGATAAGTCACTTTTGTATTACTTTCAAGATTCTTTGTTTATTTTAAGTTTATTATAACATGGCATGGTGTGGCTCTGAATTTTTCTTACTTGGAGTTCATTGAGCTTCTTGAATGTATAGATTCATATGTTTCATCAGTTGGTTAGTTTGGAGCCATTATTTCTTTAAATATTCTTTCTGCCCCTTTTTTCTACTTCCCTGGGACTTTCCTAATGTTTGTGTTGGTATGGTTTATGGTGTCCCAGAAGTTCAGTTTTTCCTTCTGTTTTCTCTCTTTTACTTTACCTGATAATTTCAGTGGTCCTATCTTTAAGTTCACGGGTCCCTCTGCCTACTCAAATCTGCTCTTGAATCCTGGTGCATTTTTAGTTTTAGTTGTTGTACTTTTCAGTGCCAGAATTTCTATTTGGTTCCTTCTGTTTCCTTTTTGATATGTTCTGCTTGTTAAGATATCATATCATGTCTTTGTTTCCTTTAGTTCTTTGTCCATGGTTTTCTTGAGTTCTTTGAGCTCATTTAAGGTAATTTATGTAAAGTCTTTGTTTAATAAATCTAATATCTGGGTTTCTTCAGGGATTTTTTTTCTGTCATTTTCTTTATTCTCTGTAAATAGGCCATACTTTTTCTATTTCTTTATGTGCTTTGTAATTTAGAAAAACTGGGCATAATAAATATTACATTGTTATAACTCTGGAAATCAGATATGACCCCCTCCAAGTGTGCTATTATTATGTGTTATGAGCTTCAGTCATCCATTTGTTTCATGACTTTTCCAGACTACTTTTATGAAGTCTGTATTCCTTGTCATGTGTGATTGCTGAAGTCCCTTTTCCATTATTATCTCATTGGTCAGCCTGTTATAGTTCCTGGAATGCCAACATTTACTAGTCTTCACTAAACATTCCCTTGCTTTTCTTATGTAAGTTTTTCTTATCTAAAACTTAGATAAATCTGTTTTTTCTTAGATTTCAGAGTTAAGAAAAAGTTGCTTCTGATAGGTTTTGCCTGCATAATGGTTATTTCAGTGGAAAGGTAGCTTCTTATAGTTCTTTACTCTGCCATATTTTTATGACATGAACTGGATTCTTTTTTATGGAACATGATTCCTATATTCCCAGTTATTTATTGAAAGGTAAATTTTTACAGATAGACTAATGTATGTATCAATGGTAATTCTATAAAGCTATCTTTATACTTACTCTTATTTATTAGTTCTGATGTGATTGGCCTAAATGTTTTACTTTAAAAGTAGAAGAAATAGTACTTTTTTAATTTTCCCAAGATTCCCCCTACTTGTACCTCAAAATTTAAACAAAATTTGTCTCATTTTAAAACTATTCTGAGGGGCGCCTGTGTGGTTCAGTTGGGTAAGCGTCCGGCTTTGGCTCAGGTCATGATCTCACGGTTTGTGGGTTCTAGCCCCGCGTCAGGCTCTGTGCTGACAGCTGGCTCAGAGCCTGGAGCCTGCTTCGGATTCTGTATCTCCCTCTTTCTCTGACCCTCCCCTGCTCACGCTGTCTCTGTCTCTGTCTCTGTCTCTCAAAAATAAATAAAACATTTAAAAAAATAAAAAATAAATAAAACTTCTGAAATAGCTGTTATCTATATATACTTATTTATTTATTAATGTTTGTTTATTTTGAGAGAGAGCATACATGATCAGGGGACAGGGGCAGAGCAGGCAAGAGAGAGATTAAGCAGGTTCCACACTCAGTGCAGAGCCCAGCAACGGACACGATCTCATGACTGTGAGATATGACTTGAGCCAAAATTAAGAATCAGGCACTTAACTGAGTCACCCAGGCTCCCCTAGTGTGTTATCTATAAAGACTAGATCCATCTGAAACAGCAAAAAACAATTCACCAAACATGCTCTGCTTTCTTTTAAAATCATTCTTATATGATAATTTTCAAGTAGGGTTTTTTAGCACTAGACCAGATAAGCCTTTCTGTGTGGAGGTTGTCCTGAACTTTCTTGGATGTTTGGCAGTTCCCTGGTCTCTACCCACCAGATGCCAATAGCATACCTCCCCCAGATATAACAGCCAAAAATGTACTCAGTCATTGCCAAATATCCCCCAGAAGGATAAAATTGTTTTAAAATGGAGAACCACTGTTTTAAAGTAAAATTTATGCCAAGACCATAATTGGCTTACATACTTTACAAGGAGAGACACCGCCCCCCCCCCCCCAGACCTCATTTTACAAATTAGGTGGTTAGTGGTATTAGGAAGCTAGAATTGTCTAGTCAGGACTATAGTTCTCCTGGTCATTAAGAAAAGACAATGGTGGAAAAGGTCTTTTCTCATTCATTGTTAGTTAGTTTATAGATTCTTTGGGTTAAATATGTTTCACTCCCAGATTCATCAGATATTTCACTGCATCTGCAGTGCACAACAATAGTTATTTCTTGTCTAGAATACCCAGATGATTCAATAGAAAAATTATTCCTTTATATAAAAGAATAAGATGAAACCAGGTCAGTTATTTTTTGTTGCTCATCTCCATTTTTTTCAAAAAGCCTGAGATGGTTGTATATAAAATAATTATTCAATATTTTGTTGATATTTGCAATGTCTTATTAATACTACTGTATCTTTAAACTAAAAAGTATTTTCTCTAACATGTATTTTTAGGTATATTCTCTGTAGCCTATTCAAATTCCTAAATAAAATATTAGTAGTATTAGTTTCATATGTTATTTTCTCCTGTATTATAAAGATTTAAGCCTTGCCATATGTACTTGTTAAGTATATATGAGGGACCTGGGTGGCTGTGTTGTTTGAGCGTCTGATTCTTGGTTTCAGTTCAGGTCATGATCTCACAGATCCTGGGTTTGAGCCCCATGTCAGGCCCTGTGCTGCTGGTACAGAGCCTGCTTAGGATTCTCTCTCTCTGCCTTGCCTTCCACTTGCATATGCATGCAATCTCTCTTTCTCAAAATAAATAAACTTTAAATAAAAGTTACAAGTCTTGCCCTCTATCAGATTTATAACTCTTGAAGATTCTGTGTCCATGTGTTATATCTCTACCCTCTTTTCCTAATAGCCATTTCACGAATACCTCACTGAGTTATCACTTAACGACTTGATTCAGGGAAAGTAGCTAGTCTGAAAGTAAAATTCAAAATACATTGCTCCTTGTGACTTAGTCTTACACAGATACTGAGTTGGGGAGGGGAGGATACTAACCATCTAAATTCGAGATGAATAAATATATTTCAGTACCAAATTGTTATATCCAGGACTACTAAGATGTAGGTAACCTTGATTTCTAGTTTGTTACAGAGCAGATTAACAAAATACTTTATTTGAAATCAATCAGTTTTGAGGACAATTTATTATGCTGTGATTTCTGAAAAGTCTTTTCTCTAATCCGGACTGCCTTTGCATATTTTATATTATGGTATATTCTAAAACAAACCTTCATTCTTGTAATATTCAAATTAAACTTGAAGTATAGATGATAATTGTATGAGATAATTTTGTTTCATAGAATTGTAATGATCAATATCAGTTGATTAATAATCCTAATAAAATTGATTGAAATAGGATTCAACCCATTTGGAATTTGTGGTTTGCAACTTATTTGTATGTAAGAAACTTAGTAGTTGGTATGGAATCTCTGCTTCACTTTATTTTTACATTAAATTTGAAGTGAACTACTAAATTTGTTTCCATTTTTAGCTGTAGCGCCAGTTGTACCTGATTTAAGTAGTGACATCGATACAAGTAATTTTGATGACTTGGAAGAAGATAAAGGAGATGAAGAAACATTCCCTATACCTAAAGCTTTTGTTGGCAATCAGTTACCTTTTGTAGGATTTACATATTATAGCAATCGTAGGTAAGTATGTTAAACATTGATTTTTAGGAGTAAGTACTAATTTTGTTTCTTAGAGATATCTAAAAATCACTTTAAGAACATTTAATGGTATATGAAGAGATATCTCAATAATGACATTTTTCAGTGATGCATATTTTTAGTGTTCCATATTTCATTTCCTTTAGACTCATCCATAATCAAGATATTGTGTTTCAGAAATTGTTTACTGAGTGATGCACTATATATGTTAAAGTTACAGCAGTTAATAAGTTAAAATATACTGATATTGTAGTTAATCTTATTATCCAAAGAATTCTGGTTATATAATACATTTTGGAAGAACATGTAGTTTTCCAGCATTATTATCACTATATTGATGTTACAAAGGCCTGTAAGTTTTAGTAATTCAAAAATTAATTGATCCTTCCCCAAAAAACACTAAATGAGTTCACCATGTCTCACAACATTTAAACCTTGTGACTTTGGGCAAATAAATTTAACCTTTTATGCCTCCATTTTCTCAAAAATAGGGATGATGATGATGATGATGATATTTGTCTTATAGGATTATTTTAAGGGTTCATTATATCAATGCAGTATAACAGAACAATGCTTTGTGTGGAGTAAGCACTCAGTTAATGTTAGCTCTTATTAGTATAAACTAATGTTAGCTTTAGTCTTCAGGTAGATTTGAGGTACACATTAAACATTTAACATAATTTCTGTATGTTGAACATTCATTCAGTCATTCAAACAAACATGTTTGCCAACTTATTTTGGCAGGTAGGGAGACAAAGATGAATAAGCACACAGGAAGAAAGATGATATAATTGATACCATTTCTTAAGATTGCTTATACACTAGTGTGGAAATGGATATATTTTCAAGTGAAACATTTTGTCACTTTAGTCAAAAGTTTTTCATAAGACCCTAGTCAGGTCAAATTTAGAAAACAAGAAGGCAATTTAGTCCTGCCTTATGAAATTTCTCTAGTAATCCATCTGTAAGACAATACTGAATACTTTCTGTTGCATCACCAATCAGGCAGGTAGTACTTGACTATGACTCTTAGAAAAGTCCACTATTTTAAGCCTTTTCCCAAAATATTCATGAATATGATATTGTAGCTATTTTATATTGAAATACACAGAGTAGTTTCAAAGTAGTATTTGCTGAAGAATTCTTTTTTCATTCTTTCTGTCTCTCTGTCTTTTCGTATTTTTATCAGTTATTCTCTGGCTTGGTTTCTGAAATAGTTGAAATGTTGATATAAACAACCCCCAATGTTTTGGGATTTTATGTACTTATATCAGTTAATCATTTTTTAGGTTTAGCGATACAAAAGTAATCTTGAATTAAATAAACATTATACATACTATTTGTAGTACATTGTCACATACTTGATTATGTTTCTGGTTTTTCCTGGCATCCATATGTTGCATATTCCAAACTAATTTCTGAGTTTCTCAAAAGTAGAAATTGTACTCTCTTCTTCAGTATCACCACCTTATTGAATAATACAGTGTTCTTTAGTAATTGTTTATAACATAGTCAAAGGTATGGTTGATCTTAAAGAATCAGAAAAATATTTATTAGCCTTAGTATAATATGTAAGTATAGTTTTGAGTTACTGGCATGAAATAGAAAACTTCTGGGCACCTGGGTGGCTCAGTCGGATAAGTGTCCAGCTTCGACTCAGATCATGATCTCACAGTTCATGGGTTCCAGCCCTGCATCAGACTCTGTGCTGACAGCTCAGAGCCTGGAGCCTGCTTCAGATTCTTTGTCTCCCTCTTTCTCTGCCCCTCCCCTGCTCACGCTGTCTCTCTCTGTCTCTCAAAAATAAATTAAAAAACATTAAAAAAAAAAAAGAAAGAAAAGAAAACTTCTGAAATTCTTACTACTGAAATCCAAACACCCTTTTAGTTACCAAGAGTAGAGATCTTTATTGCCGAAATACAGCTAAATGAAGAATGATTTTTAGTAGTCCAAAGGTTAAACTTGTGGCTACATTTGTAATAATCTAAAACCTCTCATAAAGAGCTACTTAAATGACCAGATTCTATATGAAAGCAACAATATAATACATAAAAGAACCTGGGGGGGAGGAAAAGAAGAATGAATGAATACGTACAATCGGTGTCCTTAATTTCCAGTGTTGCATTTTGAGAAACTTAGATTATTAATATTGCAGAGGCTAAATACTAACTTCAATTTATATACCATATTAAAATTTAGAAGATATTTTAGGAAATATCTTCTACCTAATTCAGATTCCACTGGCATTGCTGTATGCTTTTATTTGCGTCACATAATGTGGAATATCACACTGAATTTCTGAGACACTCAGTAGTTAATGGAATGAACTACATCTAGAATTTGTCATTTGTTATATGGACCCTTTTCTCTACAAACCTGATACCTAGTGCCTAAAAACTCTTGATTATTTAATTCTATAGTTGATCTGAATAATTTTTCAAGGAAAACATAAAAAGTGACATTTTTCTGGGGGTTTTTAGAGCACTGTTAAAGGAACTTTACTTCTGTTTTTTACCACTAGTGAATATGTAGTGCATTATCGATTGCCCTAAAACAGCTATGAAGTATATGGTAACTCTTTGATATCTTTTTGAGAGTGTTCTACTGATTAACCAAGGTGGTGACTATAGTGGTGGTAGTGGTAGAAGTATTAACAGAGGTAATTGTAGCAAGGTGGTAGAAGTATTAATAGAGGAAGTAGCAGAAGCAGTAGCAGAGGCAGCAGTAGTACCTTACCTTTATATACCATTTGAGAGCTTAGAAGATCTTTTTTATATGATCTATTTAGATGCATTTAATAATCTCATAAGATATCTAAAGACTTCTAAAGATCACTACTGTTTTATATGTAATCTAACTTTATAGTGAATTTAAAGAACCCTGCAAGCCTTGGAGTCTCAAAAGACTAACAAGACATCACCAGAACTTAGGTTATGTTATTTTAACTACTTAACCAAAAACACTTTTTGCTCAGAAAAGCAATATCATTCTTGATTAAAAAATAATTTGGGGCAGAGAGAAAAGTTGTGTACATGTCTGTGGAAGTCAACAATTCCTTATTCCTAATCCCTAATGCAAAAAGCCCTAAAAACTGAAAATACTTCAGTGATTTGTTTGGTGGCAAAAGCTGCCATAGCCTACTCTCATGGCCAGAAACCTAATCTGAACTAAATTGAGACTACTTATAGTTTTTATTTATCCTACTTGGTATGAATACTAATATGTTTTGCCGCAGGGATAGTAAGTTCTAATTACAGAGTGCTGCTCCTGACCTAACTGGGTGTTTTATTTAATGAATGTATCACTTTTTTACTATTTTGTACTTAAATAAAGAATTATGAACTTGGGCTCCATTTTTCGATAGCAGAGCAAGCACAATACTGAACCAAAAAATCGGTATGTGGTATGTATTACTGGTTATTAAATATTGAAGATTTGGGTTTTTTAGTTCTAAAAACTCTTTTTCTCTCAGATACTTATCCTCAGCAAACCCTAATGATAACCGAAGTAGCCCCAATGTGGATAAAAGCTTGGTAGGTATTTTTTCTTATTTTTTAAAAAGTTATTTTATGGAAAGTATATTTTGTGTGCATGATATTAAGTAAATATGTCTTGCTTTTGATTGTGTAGTTAGTGAACTTAAATTTTGATAGCATTTTTTTTTACCTACTGTCTCCTTCCAACTTTATTTCTTGCCTGCATATCAAATAGGATATTTCATGTGGAGATAACTAGTAAACAATAAATTGCTATACAGATTGTCAGTGGTAGTCTTTCTCATTTTTGGGATTAGGAATATATGGTAAATCAACGTATTAGAAAGGGTGTGGACAGGAAAACAGGTAACATAGACAAAAGACTTAACTAAAGAGAATGTTGTGTGTGTGATGAAATATACATAACAAAGTTTACCATTTTAGCCATTTTTTAAGTGTATAGTTCAGTGGCAACAGGAGCGTCTGGGTGTCTCAGTCGGATAAGCATTTGACTTAGTTCAAATCACGTTCTTAAAGTTCATGGGTTCAAGGCCCGTGTCAGGGTTTGTGCTGATAGCTCAGAGCTTGGAGCCTGCTTTAGATTCTGTGTCTCCCTCTCTCTCTCTGCTCCTCCCCCACTTGTGCTCTGTCTCGCTCAAAAATAAATTTAAAAATGTTTTAAAAAATCACCTTCACATTGTTTTCTAACTACCATCATGTGTCTCTAGAACTTTTCTTCATCGCAGAATAAAACTTTGTGCACATTAAACTCATTATTCCACCACGCCCAGCCCTGAGTAATCACTATGCTACTTTCTCTGTCTCTATGTTTGACTATTCTAGATACCTCATGTAAGTGGAATCATACAATATTTGACTTTTTGTGATTGGCTCATTTCACCTAGCCGTGGTTTTTCCATGTGGTAAAACGTATCAGAATTTGATTCCTTTTTAAGGTTGGATATATTGTATTCTGTGTATATACCACATTTTGTTAATTAAAAGAGTTTAGTGAAAGGACTATTTACAGTGCCATAAGCAGGGTCAAGAGGAGCAATAAATAAAGGGCGCAAAAATACTCATTGATGAACAATGAGTGGGAAACTGTTGTCCCTAGTTTGAAAGGGCAAGAGAGACAAGTATTGTTACCATCTTTCAGAAAGGCCTAGCATCATCAAAGAGGAACATAGGATATAGAACACTGCCAGCACCACAGTAAGGCAATAAAAAGGCAGGGAGAATGAATACTTTCATTATCCCACTTTCTGATTTCCTACTGGTGTCTCCCATATATTAAAATGAACCCTGAAGTCACAGGGCAGTAAACCCAGGTAATGTAGTCTATAGATTTCAAGCCAAAGAAGGGCAGAGGATGGATTTCATGGCTAGAGAAGAGAGAGAGTAAATGGGAGACTAACCAGTATACTCAGCATCATCTAATTTTTCCACTGAAAATTACTGTTATAAATAATTATTAGAGACAGGAGTCCTTTGTGTTGTCCATATAGCTCATGTTCATGAGACAAGGCTAAAAAATCTTATATTTGAGAAGGTCCTTTAGAGTTGACCAGGTCTTTTCTTAAAAATACTAAAAACAATTGGGGCACCTCAGTTAGTAGAGCATGAGACCCTGGATCTCAGGGTCTTGAGTTCAAGCCCCCTATTGGGCATAAAGCTTACTGAAAAATATGTATCAGAAATAATTATTTGGCCATCCTTGGAGCATTCTTTGAACTCTATTGTGGCCTACATATTATTAACTGAGGAAGGTAGTATAAGTAGCAATCATGTTTTAAAAGCTGATATAATTCTCTTGCTTCTTAATATATTTATTCTTAAATGTAAGAGAACAGGTGATGTGAAAGGAAAATGGAAAGGAGGAGAATGAGCTGTGTGAGTACCTGTTAGCTGTTTCAACCATCTATGTCTTTTACATTCCCATCCCACTAGAGCTATTCAAGTAACATAGTTAAAAATGGCTCAGAAATCTTTAAAATTAAAGAATCTTTGACCTAGGGAAGGTCACAATAAGAAGCTGGTGTAACCCAGCTCTTACTGTATTACTTACCTGTGGGATTATTGGTACATTAGACTTCAAAAAATATTTAGTGGAATGGTGTTTTCTTTGAGCTGATTTTGTTCAATGGAGATTGCCAGAAGTTTCTGTCAGTGGCTGCTGCTACCTTTTATTTTTGGCTCTGGTGAGATCACAGGGGAAGAAGAAAAATTTGATATGCATACTTTTTCTGTTAACAGAGCTAAGTACAAAAGTCAACTGATTTAATTTTCAACTCTTCCTTGAAAGCCTTCCAGCAAATGCTAATGACCAGCTTTGCAATTGAACAAATATAATGAATAATTTTCATCCCTATCTTATTTTTCCTTTTTTGCTGCAAATGACAGATTAATCAGATTCTCCTTCTTTGAACTTCATAATTCTTTCATGCTCCCATTACTTCCTTCTGTTTTTCTTCCCACCTCTGTAAATTTTATTTTCCGTCCCTTTTGCAGGATCTCTTCCCCCTTCGCCTCTCCCTTTCTTCCCTCCCTCCCCTTTGTTAAGTGTTTCTCAAGATGATTCTGATCTTGGCTCTCTGTTCATTTTCTATAGGTAATCTCATGCATGTGCTGCTTGCTCCTCTGAACTCCAGACCTCTCTCTCCTCTCTTTCTCTCTGATTGGATTTCTTTTCCTGTCGTCCTCTCAGGCACTTCATCCTATGCCAGAACTAAATTCATCCTCTCTCTGTCCCCTCCCCAGCACCTCTTATGTGTTCCCTATCTTTTGTAATGGTACTCTGTTCCTTCTTTTCTTTTTCTTTTTTTCCTGTCTGTCTTAACATTTTTTTCAGAATCCCACTTTTTAATTAATTAATTTATTTATTTTTTAAAAAGTTTAATTTTGTGAGAAAGAGAGAGAATGAGCGGAGGAGGGGCAGAGAGAGAGGGGGGACAGAGCATCCAAAGCAGGTTCTATGATGATAGCAGATAGCCTCATGTGGGACTTGAACTCACAAACCATGAGATCATGACCTGAACCAGTCAAATGCTTGACAGACTGAGCCCCATCACACTTTGATTTTTAAAAAACTTGTATCATTGAAGTACAGTTGACATACAATGATTCATTAGTTTAAGGTGTACAACATAGTGACTTGACAATTCTATACATTACTCGATGCTCACTATAATGAGTATAGTTACCAACTGTCATCATACATGTTATTATGTTATTGACTATTCCCTGTGCTGTACTTTTTCATTTCTTATTTCTAATCAGTTTATTAGGTTATTAATTCTGCCTTCTGAATTACACAGTTATCCATTTCCTTCTCTTCATTCCTACAGTCTCTGCCTCATATCAAACCAATACACTTTTTTGCCTGAACTGTCTCAAAAGCCTGTTAACTGGTTACTTTGATTAGAATTTCTCTCCCCTCTATTCTTTTCACCTTATTATTACTGAAGTGGTATTTCTAAAATGCAGAAACTAAAAATAATAAGGGTGCTTGGGTGACTGTCAGTTTGGCATCCAATTCTTGATTTAGGCTTAGGTCATGGCTCCAAGATTGTGGAATCGAGCAACACACTCAGTGTAAAGTCGGCTTGAGATTTTCTCTCTCTCTCTCTGACCCTCTCCACTGCTCGCATTCTCTCTCTCTCAAATAAAATGCAGATACTATGTCGGTTCCTTTTTTTTTTTTTAATGCTGATAGGTTAAAGTCCCTAATTCCTCTGTTTTTGCATACAAGAATCATAGTCTCACTCACCTTTTCATATTTTATGTGATTCATTTTCTTTCTTATATTCTGGGTTCTACTTGTATTTGATTTCTTCCCATCCAAAATATATCATATTTTCTTTTACCTCTCTACTTTTGGACCCGTTCATTCTGGCTAAAATGCTTTTCTTCTACCACCTTCTCTGCTTAGTAAATATCTCTCATCTTGTACGTCTCATCTCAAACATTACATTTTCCTGAAGAATTAGGTGTGACCTCTTCCCTCCTTCAGAACATTTCATACGTAACGTTACCATCACTACATTATATTATAATATTTGTGTGTATGTCTTTGGATTTTTATAGGTTCTTTTCACCCTCCTATTCCCATACCTTTCTATTTAACTCTTAGCATCATAAGCACAGGGAGCAAATATTTTTAACTTTTTGTATTACTAATGTCTACCACAGAGCCTGATATATTTGTAGGTGTTGAAAAATGCTTATTAAATTAATTATAAATTCAGATCAAAAGGAAAGAGGTAATATTGAACCAAATAATTTCTTCTTGAGTAGGTATAGAACAACATAAACTTACTATTTTTAACTTCTTTATGAATATTCTTAGTAGGATAAGTTTTGTTTTGTTTTTGATTAAAGCAGGAAAATTTGCAAAAAACAATTTATAAGCTGGAAGAACAATTGCATAATGAAATGCAATTAAAAGATGAAATGGAGCAGAAGTGCAGGTGAGAATATACTTTGTTTTTAACATTAAAAGTTGTATAGCAAATACTTATTTTTATAACTGCCTTCTATAAAACACTTGAAAATTAATTGGAAATAGGATGGTTATATTAAGGTTACTGCTTATGTACATTCAATGAAGAATGTCTTGGCTAGAATTGGAAAGTAATATTTATGTTGGCATTAGTTACAGACATATTGTCCTCAGAATACTTAAAATGCATTTGCTCTTATAAGTCTTTATTAAAAAACTATAGTGCTGATTAACTTAGTGCCTGATTTATTACCTTTTTTCCCATTTTAATTAGCTGACTGAAAGAGCAATAATGTTTACATTAAATAAGGTATGTTTTAAAATGTAAATGTTAAATATTAAAATTCACTAAATCTAATAAGAGCAGGTAATTTATAAAATATATAATGATCAAGATTATTTAAAATAACCTACCACCATGCTGAGTTACTTATTAACTACAAACAATAACTTTATATTTTTTGTGGATACTGTTGAGTAAATGAAATAGAGAGGTAACATGGATATTAAGTATTCAACAAGTGGAATTGGGAAAACTACTGATTTTGTGATTCAGGTGAAGAGGAAACATGTAGAACTTTTGTTGCGTACCATTCCTGATAGACTAAATATATAAGTATATAATACAAACTTTTTTCAGAAGACCACTTATATATAAGGCAATAATTAACCGATCTCAGAATTTAGAAGGACTTTCTAAGTATAAAATATGGAAATGCACAAATGTTGGGAAGTTTTTACATCCAGAAGTAAACTAGTGGTAGTGGCAATTGAAAAGATCAATTTGAGGAAGAATGGCCAAAGTGGTCTGTAATAATAGGAAAATTTTAGAGGAAAGGAATGGGGGTGGGTAGATCAACAGAATTAGATCTTGGTGGACTTTGTTTTTGACAAGCTAAGAAATTTGGAATTTATCCTAAGATGATGGAAAAACATTAAAGTTATTAAAGCTTAGTAAAAAAAAAACTGATCAAATTCGCTTTTTAAAAAGAACTCTCTGGTTAGTTGGCAGCACGCCCTTGACATTTATTAAACTAAATGGGAATGAAGGAGGAAGATAAGTCAAGGATGGTTTCTATGTCAAGTCCTTTCTTAGGGACACTTAGAGTAGAAACAAATCCGTATTATGGGTAAGGGTGTAGAGTAGAGGGAATAACATTTTGGGCATGCTGAGTGAGCTATTTGAGGAAACATACATGTGAAATGTTGCATATGCATATTTGAAGCCCAAAATTCTGTTCAGAGCCAAAGAAAACAAATTGTGATGGAGATAATGAACTCTTAGTTTATCTCAACTTTTCACCTCAGTTGTTAAGTGGTATATTTATTGATCTATATATGCACCTTTCCCTTCATTATATAATCTTGTATAAAGGTTAAATGGCTAATTTTTGTTTATTAGAAAGTATTACATGGGGGAGTTCGGGGATCCTTAACCTGGAATCCAAAGGGTCCCTCCTTGAAAGAGTTCATGGATGAATTCAAGGTCCTTAAATTTGGGTGAGAAAAAGTATTTTCCCTACCTTATAACTAAGATTCAACATTTCCTTCCACTATGAACAAAAGCAATAAACTACATTTATTAGCAGTAGCTGTGAATTTTTTTTATTACTGATACCACAGATATTTTCATATATTATCGTTATCTCTATCACTTGTGCTCATCATGACTTGGAAATTACTGCTGCTAGATCTTGAGATTTAATATATTAATAAAGAAGCCGCACATACTGAAACATTGATTTTTAAATATAAGACTGTATTCAATATATTTTTGGCTTTTTTAATCCTTTTATTTTATGCTTTAAAAAATATATTATTCTCAGAAAAGCCCAAAGGCATCACCAAACTGCCAGAGGGGATCCACGGTACAAAAAGGTTAAGACATCTTAGTTAAATAGAAAAGTAAAGAATGTGGTCTTGCACCCCTGAGCAATAAAAAGATAAACATATTTCTAATCTATATTGCTTTTGTTTTTACAGAACTTCAAACATAAAACTAGACAAGATAATGAAAGAATTGGATGAAGAGGTACTTTTTGTTTCCTAATCAGAGTTTCCCTTTTTGAGAGTTTTTCCCTCTTTCAGGTTGTTTTGTTTTCTAAGAAAATTGCGCTTGAACTTTATAGGTTTAAAGACGGAACAGAGTCAAAGAACTATGATGAAAGCCTCATTTTGGAACTGCCGGTTCCAGTGATACAGATTAGATATACTTTAGTTTCATTTGTGTGTGTAGTTTTATTCTAGAGCCATGTTGAAATTTTTGTGCATAAATTTCATGTCAGTCATTGTTAACGTTTGAAAAGTGAGAAAGAAGAAAGAGAATCAAATGAGATCCAGAACTACATCAGAAAGAGATAGACAAATAGGAAAGAGGAAAGAATACAATTTTAAAAGGACTAACATTAACATAAGTTTATGTGATCAAATGAGTAATATGTTGATTTTAGAATCATTCATGTTTTCCATGGTCACCTAGCAAGAAGTTTTTATTATCAGGGAAATGTTTCATGATTCATATGTATGTTCACAAATAATAATACATTGTCATTCCTTTTGACAAATCTATAAATATCTTTCTACTATGTGTATAGAGTACCCTTCAAAGAAATATACATTGTATGACCTTCTTATTGATTACTTCCTTTGTTGTTGTTGTTTTTGTTGTTTGGGGGGCTTTTTTGTCTTTTTTTTTAGATTTAATGTTTCTGGTGGTTTTGTGCCGTCTTTACTCTTGAGGAATAGCATCTGTCCATTTTTTTTTCATTGGTAGCTTTGGATATGCATATATATAATATATTCATATAAATGTTATACATATATGTATAATATTCTGCCAACTTGCCATTGGTCAGTGTGTAATTGGTAAGTAACATTTAACTTTATTTAAGAAATCCATTTTGCAGATCCTTGGCTTTGGGTATTTCATTTCTAAAAAACAGATAAAATGCAAGTAGGCTAAGTTTAAGATCAGTCTGCTAAGAAAATTATAGTATTCATAAATTTGTATCTACCAAATAGACTTATATGTGAAGTAAAAGCCAATAAAACTGAAAAGATTAATAGACAAATCCATTACTATTGTTGGAGGCTTCAGTTATCTATCACTCTGTAGACAGAGAATCAGCAAACCTATAGGAGAACTCAACCATACCATCAACCAACAAGATCTGTTTAACATTTGTAGAACCCTCCACTGACAACAGCAAAATATACATTTTTTTCAAGCGTTCAAGGAATAAATACCAACAGATACCATCATTATACAGAATGTATTCTCTGACCAAAATGTGATCAAACTAGAATGACTAACAGATATCAAGCAATTCTGCAAACCCCTGGAAACTCAGCACAGTTGTAAATAATCCATAGATCAAAGAGTATGTCTAAAGGGGAATGAAAGAATATGTTGGAATGTTAATTATGTCTCATAAAGTTATGTTAGAGCAATGGCTTTTATAGAAAAAAGAATGAAATATTGCCATTTGCAACAACACAGATGGGCCCAGAGGGTTTTATGCTAAGTGAAATAAGGCAGACAGAGAAAGACAGCTACTATATAATTTCACTTATATATGAAATATGGAAAACAAAACAAACAAAAAAACAAGACCCTTGGGGCGCCTGGGTGGCTCAGTTAGCTGAGCATCCAGCTTCGGCTCAGGTCATGATCTCATGGTTTGTGGGTTCAAGCTCTGTCAGGCTCTGTGCTGACAGCTAGCTCAGAGCCTGGAGCCTGTCTTCAGATTCTGTGTCTCCCTCTCTATGTCTCTCCTCTCCGACCCTCCCCTGCTCACACTGTCTCTCTCTCTCAAAAATAAACATTAAAAAAAAAAAAAAAACCCAGATCCTTAAATACAGAGAACAGACTGATGGTTGCTGGGGATATGGGTAAAATCAATGAAGAGGATGAAGATGTACAAACTTCTAGTTAGAAAATAAATCATGGAAGTGAAATGTACAACATAGGAAATATAGTCAGTAATATTGTAATAACATTGTATGGTGACTGCACTTAACATGGTGAGCACAGAGTAATGTGTAGAACTGTCAATAACTGTGCTGTATACCCGAAACTAATATAACGTTGTGTGTCAATCATACAATAAGAAAATGAGTTATGGCTCTTCATCTTAAAAAAATACTTGAACAATGAAAATGAAAATAGAATATCAAAATTTGTAGGATGCAGCTAACAGTGGTCTAAGGCAAATATATACACTAATGACATACATTAGGAAAAGATGAAAAATCACAAATCAGTCATCTAAGCACCTACCTCAGGAACTTAGAAGAGCAAAATAAACCCAAAGCAAAAAGGAGGAAAGAGAAATAAAGAGTAGAGATCAGTGGAATTGAAAACAAAAACAATAGAGAAAAATCAGTGAAACCAAAAAGCAAGGTATTTGGGAAATTGACAGACCGTTACCAAGATTGATAAAGGAAAACAAGGACACAAATAATCAGTATCATGAATAAAACAGGGCAAGCATATCACTACAGTCCCTACAGATACCAAAAGGATCATAAAGGAATACTACAAACAATTCTAAACATGTAAGTGTGAAATTTAGGTGGAATGGACTAATTTCTCCAAAAAGACAACTATCACAACTCACACAATGTGAATCAGATTAGTTGAATAGTCCTATGTAACTGTTAAAGTGAATTCATAATTTAAAAGTTTTCCAAAAAGTGTTTTCCAGGACCATGTGTTTTTACTAGAGAGTTCTACCAAATGTTTTAAGAAGAATTAATACCAACTCTACACTATCTATTCCAGGAAATTTAAGAGAAGAGAACACTCCCCAGTGAATTTTATGAGACTAGAATTACTCAGATGACAAAAATCTTACAAAGACAGTACTATGAAGAAAAACCATAGATCAATATCCCTCATTTACAACCAACTAATTCTTTACAAAGGTGCAAAAGCAATTTAATGGGGGAAAGATAATTTTTTTTTTATTTAACAAATGGTGCTTGTTAGGTATCTATGGTCCATAGACCATAACAATTAGATAGCCAAAGACCAGGGTATGAACCTCAACTTAAGTCTCACACTTTATGCAAAAATTAATTCAAAATGGGTCATATATTTAAAGGTAAACATAAAAATATGAAAATTTTAGGAAAAAAAGTGAAAACCCTTGGGACCTACAGCTTGGTGAAAAGTTCTTAGACATGACACCACAAACATGATCCAAATGAGGAAAAGAATTCAACAAATTGGACTTCATCAGAATTAACAAAGTTTGTTCTGTGAAAGGCCATGATCCGAAGATGAAATCACAAGAAATAGTTGGGGAAAATAATTGCAAACTATGTATATCACAAAGGACTCTATCTAGAATATTTAAAGAACTCTAAAGCTCAACAGTTGAATAAACAAACAATTCCATTTGAAAATTGGCAGAAGACATGTAACTTTCATCAGAGTGGATGACAAACACATTAAGAGGTGCTCAACATCATTAGCCATGAAGGAAATGCAAATTAAAACCACTAGAAGTCACTTTATAATCATTAGGGCAAGTAAAATAAAATATCGCATCAATACCAAAACCATCAGGAATATAGAGACACTATATGACTCATGCATTGCAAATGGGAATTTAAAATTGTACAGCCAATTTTACTTTAGCAGTTGCCTAAAATATTAAGCATGCATCTACTGGGTGACCCAGCAATTGCTCTATTGGGCATTTATCCTAGAAAAAATAAAAACTTACATCCAAAAAAACCCTTGTATACTACTGTTCATAGTAGCCTTATTTGCAATGCCAAAAACTAGAAATGATCAATGTCCTACCACAGATGAATGATTGGACCAGCTGTCATATATCTATACCCTGGAGTACTACTCATCAACAAAAAAGGTGTGAACTAAAGATAAATACAACAACTTGGATGGATCTTGTGAGCATTATATCGAGTGTAGAAAGCCATTCTAAAAATGTCCACACTGTACGATTCCATTAATACAGTATTCTCAAAGAATGACAAAGTTATACAGATGTGGAACCTATTACTGGTGGCCAGGAATGTGGGTTTTGGGAGAAGGGCAGCTTCTAAGCTCTAAATAGTGGCTGGCTGGAAGGAGATCTTGTGCCAATGGAACAGTTCTGTATCTTGATTGCCATGGTGGTTCCATGTATCTACACATGAGCTAAAATAATAGAACCATACATACCTTCACCATAAATCAATTTCCTGATTTTGTTATGTACTAATGTTACATAAAATGTATCTATTAGGGGAAATTGGATGGAAGAGTACAAGAAACCTCTGTGTACTATCTTTTCAACTTCCTTAAATCATACTTTAAAAATGAAAAAAATTAAAGTTAGAATGATAAAATCTTAGAATTGGAAAGATCTTGGATGATCTCTGCAAGTTTTACTATACCTAACAGCATCGTCCTTAAAACAGAGTTTTGCTTAATGGTGGGAAAACCCAGAAAAACACTAAAACACTATAAAGGAGATTTTCCCCGTGTGGAGTCTTAAAAATAAAAAAAATTAAAAAAAAATGAAGCTTCAAAAGCAAGACACGGAAGTGGCAACTCAGAAAAAGAAGATAAATTTTTAAGTTGTGCAAGTTTGGGTATTTTTTTTTCTTTAACCCTTCCCTCCTGTGTGGTTTTATTTTCTAAAATAAGTGTTTTCTTCATTACTTTTTAAGTATGCATTAGTAGGTAGATACATAGAACATTTTAAGAAAGATGACTTGTTGAGACAACTAGAGGATTAAAGGAGACACACAGGGACTAGTGAACTCACTGCACATACTAGCATTTGGTACTATGTGAGTTTTACACCATTTAATTATCAAATGTGTAAGATCTTTCATATTTAAAGCTTTAATTTAGGATTGTAAATAAGCCAGAATATTGGTAATATAATGCAGTGTGGTCATCTTAAACTAATAAAGCAGCTTTCTGATAAGATTCATAGAGTTTTATATTCATGGATTTAAATATCTGAAAATTTTCCGTATCTAGTTTGAATAAATATAGCTCGTATAAAACAACCTAATTCTGTTCTTAGAAAGTTGTCGTTAGCAGATACTTTCTGATTTTGAAACAGAAAAAAGAAATCCAACTTGTCTTTTTTAAGTTTTATTTCTTTATTTTGAGGGGGGGGAGGGAGGGATGGAGAGAATCCCAAGCTGACAGCACAGAGCCTGACACAGGGCTCAATCTCTTGAACTGGGAGATCATGAATCACACACTTAACCACCTGAGCCACCCAGGCACCCCCATTGTGTGTTTCATTTTTAAAGAGCACAGTATTCCTCTAAATAAATAAAGAGTTTAATTGCAGTGGTGACTTTTATCATTATGTTTTCAGGGAAATCAAAGAAGAAACCTAGAATCTACAGTGTCTCAGATTGAGAAAGAGAAAATGTTGCTACAGCATAGAATTAATGAGTACCAAAGAAAAGTAGAACAGGAAAATGAGAAGAGGAGAAATATAGAAAACGAAGGTAAATTGTTTCTGCTTTTGAAAAACACTGGAATTTCTGGCTAACACTATCCTCGAGGTCTTTGTCATGAGGTGTCTTAATGTTAGGGCCTATGATATATTTTTAAACCCACAGCCCTAAGACACTTCATGAGCTAATTACCCATGTTCCAAGATAAATGTATAACATGTTAAAGTCAGTAGTCTTGTTTTAGCTAAAAGAGTGATTTTCATCCTTACATGCATATTGGAATCTCTTGGGGAGCTTTAAAGAATACTAATTTCATGCATAAACTCTGGAAATTCTAATTGAATTGATCTAGACATGTCGCCTGGGCCTTGGTATTTTTTATAAGCTCTCTAGACACTTCTTTCTTACAAGGCGCAATTTGAGAACTATTAAAGTTTCATGTTTTTTTCATATTAGTGTTGAAAATATATTTAAAATATCTTTCTATACCCTTTGATCCACTGATTTCATTTCTAGGAATTACTTTATGTATGCACTTGTGCACATGCACACTGATATAAACAAGGTATTCATTGTAGCATTATGTCTAAGATGTATCTTTAAGTGAAAAAAAATATTGTTTAAGACGAGAGTGCTTGTCCATATATGCTTAACTCTGTGTGTGTGTGTGTGCGCAGAAAAAATATATATTTTGTGTGTTTTCATGTATGAGGGTATAGATACTTACACTGTCTTAGAAAGCATATGCAAGAAATTAGTAGTAGTTGTTGCTTGGAAGGAGAACCAGAAGGACTGGGAAACTATGGAGGGGAGAAAGCTTATCCTATACTAAGACCATTTGATACCTTTTGAATTTTGAACTGTTTTTTAGTTATTTAGATATTCAAAGATTTATGTTATTCAAAATAAATAATACTAGAACTAGCTTTATTACATTTCACTAATAGATTGACCTTATTGAGGAAATAAAGAATTTAAATAATGAGGCACCTGGATGGCTCAGTTGTTTTAGTGTCTGACTTAGGCTTAGGTCATGATCTCACAGTTCCTGAGTTCAAGCCCTGTGTCGGCTGTATGCTGAGAGCTCAGAGCCTGGAGCCTGCTTCAGATTCTGTGTCTCTGTTCTTTGCCCCTCCCCTGCTCTCTGTCAAAAATAAACATTTTTAAAAATGAATTTAATTATTACAAGGCTGGAAACAAATCAGTTGTAGTCTATATTGTAAAGCATTGCTGTACTTTTTGTTGAATTTAAATATAAGTACCTACATGATGAAATATGACTTTTTAAAATATTTTTATTTATTTTTGAGTCTAGAGAGACAGCATGAGCAGGGGAGAGTCAGAGAGAGAGGGAGACACAGAATTTGAAGACAGACTCCAGGCTCTGAGCTGTCAGCACAGAGCCTGACATGGGGCTCAAATCCATGAACCATGAGATCATGACCTGAGGCGAAGTCAGACGCTTAACCAGCTGAGCCACCCAGGCGCCCCAGATGAAATATGACTTTGGGAGTGGACCTAATGTAGCTGACTATGGCCTGAGACTAAATTTCTTTTTTTTTTTAAAGGTATTTCTATGTTTCCTCAATAACTTTCTAATTTCTACATTTTTTTCTTCCATTTTGTAGTTTCTACATTAAAGGATCAGTTGGAAGACTTAAAGAAAGTAAGTCAGAATTCACAGCTTGCTAATGAGAAGCTGACACAGTTACAAAAGCAGGTAAGTTTTTGGACTAAGTTTGTTTTAATTATAATAAAGTAAGTTTGTATTTTGGTCAAAAACCTATTTTCTTGCTCTCTCTTTTTTTTTTTAATAGCTAGAAGAAGCCAATGATTTACTTAGGACAGAATCAGACACAGCTGTAAGATTAAGGAAGAGTCATACAGAGATGAGTAAGTCAATTAGTCAGTTGGAGTCCTTAAACAGAGAATTGCAGGAGAGAAATAGGATTTTAGAGAATTCCAAGACACAAATGGACAAGGACTATTACCAGCTGCAAGCTGTGTTAGAAGCTGAACGAAGAGACAGAGGTCATGATTCTGAGATGATTGGAGACCTTCAAGGTAATGTTTTTCTTATGGTAGTAAAATGTACTGTTATAGCCATTTTTAAGTGTACACCTCATTATTAAAAGTCCATTTTATGCAACTGCAACTACTATTCATCTCCAGAACTTTTTTATCCCAAACTAAAACTCTAGCCCATTAAACAATAACTCCCCATTCTCCAGTCCTTCCAGTCCCTTGGAACCACCATTCTACTTTATTAATTTGTCTCCCTCATAAAAGAGGAGCCATACAATATTTGTCCTTTTGTATCTATCTTATTTCTCTATAATAGCACCTTCAAGATTCATCCATGTTGTAGCATGTATTAGAATTTTCTTCATTTTAGATATGGAGAAGAATCATCCCTACTGCACCTCCCTCTACTGGTAGGAATGCAAATGGGTGCAGCCATTGTGGGAAACAGTATGTAGGTTCCCCCCAGAATTAAAAATAGAATTACCATATAACCCAGTAATTCCACTACTGGGTATTTACCCAAACAATACAAAAACACTAATTTGAAAAAGAGAGTGCACCCCTTCGTTTAATATAGCATTATTTATAGTAGCCAAGAAAGATATGGAACTAACCCAGGTGTCCTCCATAGATGAATGTATAAAGTAATATGTATATTATATATATTATACATATACATATATAATACTATGTATTACACATTATATAAAAAGTAATATATATGTATATACACACATATGTATATACATTGTTTATGTGGGGGGGTGTGCACACACAATGGAATATAACTCAGCCATAAAAAAAATGAAATCTTGTTATTTTCAACAACATAAGTAGACCTAGAGGGTATAATGCTAATTGAAATAAGTCCCATCAAAGAAAGACAAATACCACATGATTTTACTCATATGTGGAACTTAGGAAAGAAAAGAACAAACAAAAAAAGAGACAAATACAGACTCATACAGAGAACAAACTGGTGGTTGCCATCAGTGGGTGGGTGAAATAGGTTCACACCAGTGAACATTGAGTAATGTACAGAATTGTAGAATCATTATATTGTATACATGAAACTATTACAATACTGTTAATTATACTTCAATTTAAAAAATTAAAATTTTGGAGCTCCTGGGTGGCTCAGTCGGTTGAGCTTTGGCTCAGCTTCGGCTCAGGTCATAATTTCGTCCTTCATGAGTTCTAGCCCCACATTGGGCTCTGTGCTGACAGCTCAGAACTTGGAGCCTGCTTTGGATTGTGTCTCCTTCTTTCTGCCCCTCCCCAGCAGGTACTCTGTCTCTCTCTCAAAAACAAATGAAACATTAAAATAATAAATAACTAACTAACTAACTAAATAAATAAATAAATAAGAATAATAAAAATTGTATGTATACACATTTTTTTTATCAAGGGAGGAAGGTAATTTTTAAACATTTTTAATTGTGGCTAAAAACATAACATTTACTGTATTAATCATTTTTAAGTGTAAAGTAATATCTTTTTTTTATCTTTGCTCTCATAAAGAAAATGACTTTGGTGAAATTGAAAGTGGTTAGCATTCTTTCTTTTTTGCTATAATGCCTACTTTTCTGTCACATTATAATTTCTTCACTTTCACAGGCATCCCTGTGAGATCAATAATGTGGTATTTCTAATTTTACAGCTAGATTACCGAAAACTTAATTTTAAAATATGCCCAATTCACAAAAACCTTACTCAAAGTGGGACTAGTCAAGAGAAGATTATAACTATTAAAACCTAGGAATTCCTTGTACATTGTTGGCAGAAATAGAAACTCAATTACAGAAATAGAATCCCATTACTAATAAAGTATTAGGTTCTTAGGAAGTTTAGGATTAAAGATATCAACTGTTTCTATGAATCTAAAAGGAAAAAGTTAAGTGTAACTAGTAGTAAAGAAACAGTTTTGGTTATGGAAATATAATTTGTTTTCAGAAAGATGCCTGCCTCAACTGACTTCTCACATATTTTTCTATTTTCTATTAGCAAAAGATCCATACAACCTAATCAAAACAGATACACATAGAAGTTGCCAGATGTCTCAGGGGACAGTTGGAGGAAGGGTAGTCCTATTAACCTTAGTCACAGGATGGGAACATAGTTTGGGCTCTCTTGGGGCTTGATGACTAGCTATGAGGTCAGGGTCCGTTTTTGTGACTATGGAAACGGAAATTAGGATCTCCCATTGGTTTTTAGCTAAGGAGTGTTGTGCAGTCTTATTTCTCAGGGACTAGGCTTAAAATAGATTTGACTGTAACCAAGAAAGTAACTTCATTATATGCATTTAAAAAACTTCATAGTTCGCTTCCTTAAATTGCTTCTCTAGGTCTTTTTATGTACAGCTTATTACCTGTGTGAAAGTCACTTCATCTGCCTTCTTTATAAACCAAGGAGATTAGAACAAGTGACCCTTATATATCATTCCAGTTTTAAAATTATTTAAGTCTGTGATCTGTTGCCTATGACTGAGCTTTGAAGTGCTTTTGCTTTCAAGGAAGAGACCATCATATATTATTCTACAGTGGTTTTAACTGAATCTAATGTTTAGATATTGGTGAAGGTAAGGAAAACATATAGCATGTTTTATTGTTGATGTTTATCCTTTTTCAGTGCTTCATGAATCAAAAAGCTCATCTACATTTAAAAATGCACAAAACTTGGGGCGCCTGGGTAGCTCAGTTGGTTGAGCATCCTACTCTTGATTTCGGCTCAGGTCATGATCTAATGGTTTGTGAGTTTGAGCCCCACATCGGGCTCTGTGCTGACCTCATGGAGCCTGCTTCAGATTCTCTGTCTCCTTTTCTCTCTGCCCCTTCCCCACTTTCTGTGTCTCAAAAATAAACAGACTTTTTTTTTTTAATACACACAACTTGGGGCATCTGGGTAGCTCAGTCAGTTAAGTTGCCAACTCAGGCTTTCAACTCAGGTCATGATCTCATGGTTTGTGAGATCAAGCTTGGGTCAGGCTCTATACTGACAGCAGTTCTCTCTATGCCTCCCTCCCCCAGGTTCATGCATGTGCTCTGTCTCTCTCTCAACATATAAATAAATAAACTTTAAAAAATGCACACAGCTTATATGAGGTTCAATATATGTATTAAAGAGTCATCATTTTACATTAATCTTCTGTGGTTCATAAGGAATTTCAGGTCCCTTAGGTATAAATTTCTCATAGTTTGTGATGCTGGGCTTCTAACAAGTCATGACTATTCCCTAGTTAAATGTCTTTCATATATCCATAATGGGCAGAATCTTCATTGTGTATAGGGAAATGACTTCTCAAACATAACTGGTTAATAAATATTTCAGGCTTTGTGCACCACATACTATCTCTTTTACATATGTATACTTTTTTACCTTATACAACTCTTAAAAAATGAAAAAGCATTCTTAGCTTCATGTCTATAGAGAAGCAGGCTGAGGGCTTGAAGTGTGCCAACACTTGGGCCAGTATTTCAAGAAGGTTGCTGTAACAGGCAAAAGCTAGCTTCTAAAATAAAAGTCTAGAAGGTAGAGGCTTAAACAAAAAGAATGGATAAAGATCAAAATGTCATGAAGGAATAAAAATTTTAAATGAAATGTTAAGCTTGTCATCTAGTAGGTTTGTGATTCTTAGATTGAAGTGCAAAAAGAAATTTTTTAAGTTAACCATTTGAAAAAGCTTTTTAAAAATCATTGTTTAGTTGGTGTCTTCTTTAACTTTGAATTTTACAAAATTTCAGATGTATACCACAGTAGAATATTATGATCCCCCTCTGTGTACTCATCACCCAGCTTTAATAATCTTCGTCTAGCAGCCAGTTATGTTTTGATCATACTCTCCTTCCCAAACCTATTATACTGAATTATTTTGAAGCAAATCTCAGGCTTTACTTTGTTTCATTTGTAAATATTTTAGTATCTCTTAAAGATATGGACTTTTTTATGTTTCATTTATTTTGAGAGAGAGAGAGCTTGCATGAGCAGTGGAGGGACAGAGAGAGAGGGAAAGAAAGAAAATCCCAGGCAAGCTCAACACTGCCAGCGCAGAGCCCAACGTGGATCTCTCTCCCATGAACTGTGAGATCAAGAGTTGGACACTTAACCAACTGAGCCACCCAGGCACCCCAAAGATAAGAACTTGGAAAAAAAAAATAACCACAATATCAAACCTGGAAAAAAAGATAACAATTAATATTGTAAAATATCTAGTCAGTGTTTACATTCCTCAAGTAGTCCCATAATCTGTTGTTTTTGTTGGATTTATTTCGCTTCAGTTAGGATCCTATCAAACTCCATGCATTGCATTTCATTAATGTGTCCCTTAGGTTTCTTTTCTCTATAGGTTTCCCCTCCCTTTTTTGTTCTTTGTATTTTGTTGTTAACTGTTATTTGAAGAAGCTAGGTTTTTCGTCTTATCCAGTATCTCCTTCTGGATTTTGCTGATTCCATCTACTGGTGTCAGTTAACATGTTGCTGTGTCCCTTGCAGTACTTTATTTTTTCTTTCTTTTTTTCTGTTCTTCTTATAGTTTCTTGTCAAGTTGGTTTCCATTCCCTTGTAGTACTTTACATGGCACATCTAGAGTCTTGATCTATTTCAGGTAGGGCTTTGACAATTTTTGAATTATTTTGAAAGAATCTTTTGGTTACAAGTATTCTTACACTTGTAAGCATATTATTTAGACACCAGGAGGCAGATAAAGTCTGCCTATCTTATTTTGTGAGGTTAGCAGCCATTGAGTATCATTGCCTAGATCCTGTATCTATTTAGGAATTTTCAACTGTGATGATCTATTTTTATCATTTCTCATCATTTCTCATTCGTTTGTTAACTGGAATACTACTGTAAACATTTCTATTCAGTTATATAGTTATATTGAAGTACAGCTTATAGAAGAAAGTCTGACTAAATACTTTATTCTTTCCTTTTAGCATATTTCAGAACAATAAGTTATTTCCCTCCATCTTCTAAAGATAACCAATGACATTTTAAAATATATTGATGAACTCTTGGATTTTAATATATTTGGTATGCTGGGGTGCCTGGATGGCTCAGTTGGTTAAGCGTCCTCCTTCCTCAGGTCATGATCTCACAGATTGTGGGTTCAAGCCCTGCTTTAGGCTCTGTGCTGACAGCTCAGAGCCTGGAGTCTGCTTCAGATTCTGTGTCTCCTTCTCTCTCTGACCCTTCCCTGCTTGCGCTCTCTGTCTCTCAAAAATAAATAAAAAACATAAAAAAATATTTTAAAAATATATTTGATATGCTTTAGCCCATTGCAGTATTTTTATTGATGCTCATTTGAGGCGAGTGAAAATCTTCAAATTTACTGCTCCTTTTTCTTTCTGTTATGTATAATATACTTTCTAGAATTATTTTTTCTCCCAGACCTGGAGTTACTAGTTTCCTAAGGAACAGTAGTCTTTTTTTTGTGGCATATGGCATTCAGAGACTAAAACCTGGGTGCCGGGGGTACTTAGCACTGTTAGGTTGGTAAATGTTTGGAAAACTTATTAATGAACAAGGTTAGGATATACTTACTTCCCATTGTAATTGTTAATTTCTTAATTTATGGCATTGTTATCAGAAACTGTTACTTACCAGGTCTTTACTTTTTTGGAAATTTTTAATGATTTTCTTTTTAGTTCATAATAATTATTGTTTTTAACTGTTACATGGGAACTTAAAATTTGTATAGGTGTTTTGGTTTTTTTTTTTACTTATTAAGGTTTTGGGGTTGCTTTTTGGAAGAAAAAAATAACATCCACTTTCTAGTCAGTGAGTGTTCTCACCCCTTGGTGACTTTTCTAAGACTCCATTTATTTTTTGTCTCTTTAGTCTGCCAATTTTTTTTTCTGATGTATAATTAACATACAGTATTATACTAATTTCAGTATACAATATGATTCAGCAATTCTATGAATTTCTCATTCTTTATCAAGATAATGTAGTCTTGGGGCACCTGGATGGCTCAGTCAGTTAAGTGTTCAACTTCAGCTTAGGTCATGATCTCATGGTTCGTGAGTTCTAGCTCTGTATCAGCCTCTGTGCTGTCCGCATAGAGCCTGCTTCAGATCCTCTGTCCCTCTCTCTCTCTCTGCCTGTCCCTTACTCTCTATCTCAAAAATAAATAAACATTTTTTTAAATAAAAAAGATAAGTGTACTCAATCTCCTTTGTCTATTGTGCCCATCCCCTGACCCACCTTCCCTCTTGGAACCACCAGTTTTCTGTATCTAAAAGTCTATTTTTGTTTGTTTCTTTTCTTCTTTGTTTGTTTGGTTTCTTAAATTTCACGTATGAGTGAAATCATTATGGCATTTGTCTTTCTCACATTGACTTATTTCACTTAGCCTAATACCCTCTAAGTCCATCCCTATTGTTGTAAATGATAAAACTTAATTCACACTTATGGCTGAGTAAAATTCTATTGTGTATATGTACACCACATCATCTTCACCCTTCTATTAATAGACATTTGGGTTACTTTCATATCCTGGCTAGTTTGTGTTTTCTTTAGGTAAATACCCACTTGTGGAATTATGGATTATATGGTAATTCTATTTTTAATTTTGGGAGAAACCTCCATACTTTTTTCCACTGTGACTGTACCAATTTACGTTCCTGTTTACAGTGCATAAAGGTTCCTTTTTCTCCACAACCTCATCAAAACTTATTATTTCTTGTGTTTTTGATTTAGCCGTTCTGACAGGGGTAAAGTGATATCTCATTGAAGTTTGATTTACATTTCCCTGTTGATTAGAGATGTTGAGCATCTTATCTCGACATTGGAAAAATGTCTATTCATGCATTCTACCCATTTTTAAATAAGATTTGTGGGTATTTTTGGTATTGAGTTGTATAAATTCTTTGTATATTTTGGATATTAACCTCTTATCAGATAAATCATTTGTACGTGTCTTCTCACATTCACTAGGTTGCCTTTTTGTTTTGTTGATGCTTTCCTTCCCTGTGTAAAAGCCTATCATTGGTGTAGTCCCAATAGTTTTCCTTTTGCTTTTATTTCCCTGGCCAGTGGAGACATATCTAGACAAATGTTTCTATGACTGATATCAAAGAGATTACTGCCTAGGTTTTCTTCTAGGAGTTTTATGGTTTCATGTGTCACATTAGGTTTTCAGTCCATTTTGAGTTCATTTTTGTGTATCGTATAAGAAAGTAGTCCAGTTTCATTTTTCTGCATGTAGTTATCCAGTTTTTTCAGCCCTATTAGTTGAAGAGACTGTCTTTTCCATATTGTATATTCTTTCCTCCTCTCTTCTTTCATATGAGTGTGGGGTTATTTCTGGACTCTATTCTGTTCCATTGATCCATCTTTATTTTTGTGCCAATACAATTCTGTTTTGATTACTACAGCTTTGTAGATCTTGAAATCTGGGATTGTGATACCTCCAACTTTGTTCATTTTTTTCAAGATTGCTTTGGTTATTCAGGTCTTTTAAGGTTTCATACAGATTTTAGGATATGCTGTTGATATTTAGATAGGGATTACATTAAATCTGTAGATTGTTTTGAGTAGTATGGGCATTTTAATAATATTAGTTCTTCCAGTCCATAAACATGGAATATATTTTTTATTTGTCTGTGTCATCTGCGGTTTCTTAATCAGTGTTTTATAATTTTTGGAATATCGGTCTTTCACCTCTTTGGTTAAGTTATTTCTAAGTATTTTACTTTTTTTAGTGTAATTAAACAAGGGGCTGTTTTTTCTAATTTCTCCTTCTGCTACTTCATTACTAGTATATAGAAATGCAACAGATTTATGTATGTTAACTTTGTATCCTGCAACTTTACTGAATTTATTCATTATAATGGCTTTTTGGTGAAGTCTTCAGGGTTTTCTATATATAGTTCATGTCATCAGCAAATAGCAAAAGTTTAACTTTTCTGTTACCAATTTGGATGCATTTTCTTTTTCTTGTCTGATGGCTATGGCTAGGACTTCTAGTACTATGTTGAATAAAAATGCTGAGAGTGGACATTCTTTTCTGTTCCTGATCTTAATGGAAAAGCTCTGTTTTTCCTCATGAGTATGATGTTCACTGTGGGTTTCTCATATATGGTCTTTATTATGTTGCGGTGTGTTTCCTCTAAACCTACTTTGTTGAGAATTTTTATTCTGAATGATGTTGTTTTGTCAGATGCTTTCTCTGCAAAAGCATGTGGCTTTTATTCATTCTTTTGTTAATGTGATTTATGACTCTGATTAATTTGCAAGTATTGAACCACCCTTGCCTCCTGGGAATAAATCCCACTTGATCATGGTGAATGATTTTCCAATGTATTGTTAGATTCAGTTTGCTAATACTATGTTGAGGGTTTTTACATCTATGTTCACCAGAGAAATTAGCCTGTAGTTTTCCCTTTTTTGTAGTCTTTATCTTGTTTTGGTGTCTGGGTAATGCTGTCCTCATAGCATTTTTCCTTCTTCCTCCATTTTTTTGGGATAATTTGAGAACAGATATTAAGTCTTCTTTAAATGTTGATCACATTCACTTTTGATGCTGCCTGGTCCTGGATTTATGTTTGTTGGGAATTTTGTAATTATGATTTCAGTTTCATTGCTAATAATCAGTTTGTTCAAATTTTCTATTTCTTTCTGGTTCAGTTTTAAAGAATGTATTTCTTCCAGGTTGTCTAAGGTTTTTCATATATCCTCTACCTCTGTATTTCAGTGGTGTTAGTTATCATTTCTCCTCTTTCATTGCTGATTTACTTATTTGAGTCCTCTCTTTTTTTTCTTGATGAATCTGACTATATATATATCAATCTTGATCTTTTCAGAGAACCAGCTCCTTATTTCATTGATCTGTTCTATTATATTTTTAGTCTCTATTTCTGTTCTCACCTTTATTATTTCCTTCTTTGCACTGCCTTTGGGCTTTGTTTGTTCCTTTTCTAGTTTTCTTAGATGTAACATGAGTTTGTTTATTGGAGATTTTTCTTGTTTTATCATGAGATAGGCCTATATTGCTGTAATCTTCCCTTTTTTAAATGTTTATTTATTTTTGAGAGAGAGAGAGCATGAACGAGTAAGGCAGAGAGAAGGAGACACAGAATCTGAAGCCACCTTTAGACTCTGAGCTGCCAGCATAGAGCCCAATATAGGGCTTGAGCCCATGAACTGGGAGATCATGACCTGAGCCCAAGTCTGATGCAGATGATTGCCCTTTGCCCATTATACCTCAGCTGAGGTCACAACAAATGTAGGGAGTGGCAATTGAACCAGATGCCTGACCCCATTCTGTCTGTTGGGGCTACAGTAGCACAGTCTGCTGGGTGCTCTCCCTGCCTTGTCCCCAAGAAGCTTTTGTTGGTGAATATAGCCAGCCATCAGACCCATTGCCTACCCCTAGTCCAGATGTTCAAGCTGGAGTTGCACTGGTGTGTGTGGTTATCTTCCTCTCTCCCTAGGTCAGAAGTTGCTTTGAAGTTGTGCAAATCCCTGCCCGGGCTGCTTGCAGTGTGTTTCTCTGGCAGGAGCTCCTTTGGAGTGGGGCAAGTTAGATGGGGTGGATCTGCAGGAGAATGCGTCAGACAGTCTAGGCTGGGCCATGGGGAGAGATTGTCACCTACCAGCTCTTAACCTTTTGTCCTTGGAGAAGTCTCCTAAAGATCCCTGCCCCTCCAGTGTACATTCTGAGATTAAGAAATCATCTTCCTGTGTACTCCAGGCATTTTTCAAAATGCTGCTTCTATGCTGTATTTCAGCAGTGTTGTTTGTTACGGTGGCTCTTTAAGGGCAGTAACCCAGTTTCCTGTTGCCCTACAATCTTCCAGAGCTGATTTTTAAATCATTTTTAAAGTACCCAGAGTTTAGCCCTGCTGATTATAAAAACTCAGAAAGTTAAGGCCCCCTGGTTTTCAAAGCCTAATGTTATGGGGGCTTGTCTTCCCAGTGCAGGTTCCCCATACCTGGCATGCCTGAAGTAGGGTCTGCTCCTCTTCCCTCTCCATGCATATGGTGTCCCTCCCCTTTCTGGGTAGTCTCTAGGGAGTTTGGTTTCTGACTGCATTTCCACCTCCCATACCCTTGTCAGTGTGGCTTCCTCTCTATGATTAACTGTTGAAAGTCTATTCTGCCAGTTTTTGGGTCTTTTTCTGAATTAGTTGCACTAATGTGTCTGTTATCTAGGTGTGTCTGTGGTAAGCTTAGGTTCCTCCTGCTGCACTGTCTTCCCTGTAAATGTTTTTAGTCTCCCAAATTTTGAAACATGTTTTAAAAGTTAACGCTATGATTGTGGCTTTTTTTTCATAGCTCCCTTGTATTTCTAACAGCTTTGCTTTGTGTAATTTTTATTGAGGTAAAATTCATATTAACAAAAAAAAATTTAAGTGCAATTCAGTGGCATTTAAACATTCTTAATGTTGTGTAATCAGTTCCTTTAGTTCCAAAATTTTCATTATCCCCAAAGAAAACCTTGTACCTATTAAGTTATCCATTCCTATATCCTCTTCCATCTAGTGCCTGGCAGCCAACTTTTACTTTGTATCTCTGAATTTACCTATTCTGGATATTTCAAATAAATGACATTATACAGTGTGTGACCTTTTAATGTCAGACTTCTTTTACTTAGTATATTTTTAAGATTCATCCATGTTCTAGCATGAATCAGTACTTCATTTATATCTGAGTAATATCTATTATATGTATATACCATATTTAGTTTAACCATTCCTCTGTGGATAGACATTTGAGTTTCTACCTTTTGACTATTCTGAATAACACTATTATGAACATTCATGTATTTATTAGAATACTTGTTTTCAGATCTTCTGGGTATATATCTAGGAATGGAAATGCGGGGCTATATGGTAATTCTATGTTTGACATTTGAAAAACTAAAAACTTTTTCAACAACAGCTATACCATTTTACATTCCCACCAGTGATTTAGTAGTGTTTCAGTTTCTCCACATCCTTACTAATGCTTGATATTTAAGTGATTTTGGTTATAGTCATCTAGTGGCTGCAAAGTGGCATCGCATTATCATATTGATTTACATTTCCCTAATAACTAATGATGTTGAACATTTTTAGGGGCTTACTTGTACATAAAATATGCACATTAGATATATGATTTGCTAATATTTATTCCAATTCTATAGTTATCTTGAAAATGTTCTTTGATATACAGAAGTTAATTTTGATGAAATCCTGTTCATCTGTATATGTTGCTTATGTATTTGGTTTCATATCTTGGAACACATTGCCAAATCCAGTATCATCAAGAGTTACCCCTATACATTCTTCTAAAAGTTTTATGGTTTTAGCACTTATATTTAGGTGTTTGACCAAGGTGAGTTAATTTTTGTTAATTATAATGGCATGATGGAGGGGTCCAACTTCATTCTTTTGCGTCAGGATATTCATTTGTCCCAATATCATTTGTTGTAGAGACTGTTCTTCCCCTCATTGACAGATCTTGGTATCCTTGTTGAAAATCAGTTGGCTCTATCCAGATAGGTTTGTTTCTGGATCCTTAGTTCTTTCCATTGTTCAGTAGATCTATCCTTATGCCAGTACCACACCATCTTAATCACTGTAACTTTATAGCACATTTTGAAATTGGGATGTTTGAGTCCTTGAACTTTAGTATTCTCTTACAATATTGCCTTAGCTATTCAAGGCTCATTGTAATTCCATAAGAATCTGATGATGTGCTTTTCCATTTCTGCATTCAAGATCTTTGGAATTTTGATAGAGATTATATTGAATTTGTAAGTCATTTTTGGTAGTATTGACATCTTAGCATGTTGTCTTCCAGTCCATGAACACAGGCTATATTTCTGTTTATCTAGTTTTTTTTTAATTAATTTCAACAGTGTTTTTTAGTTTTCAGTATACAAATCTTATAACTCTTTGCCTAAATTATTCCCAGGTATCTTCTAGATGCTTGTGCAAATGAAATTGTCTTAATTTTTTCCGTGTTATTTCTTGACTGGTGTTAGCTGCAGGTATTTCACAAATACCATGCTTTGTACATTTTTAATACAATGTTGTTTGGTGTGTTAAGGTTTTATGACATATCTTCTTACTGGATTAGAATTTATTATTATAAATGATAGTAAATGCATCTGACCTTGAGGGTTTTTTCCTTTAATTTGCAATTTCTAATTATTTTTAGTATTTTAATATGTAATTGATGGGCCTCAAGGTTAAGTGGTAGATTTCATATTTGGGGATTTTAAGAAATTTAGACTTTTTAAACTGTTTTTGGTTAAAATTTAACATATAGCATATATTATAAATAAAAAATACTCATCTGGAGATATTTTTACAACATGAACATACCCTCATAACAAAAATTAAAATTGTGAAATTGCACAGTGCTAGCAACTCATAAATCCCCTTTTATTTCCTTTTAGTCACTAACCCCTTTCTTTTCAAATAATCATTGTTCTTATTTTTAACAACATAAATTAATTTTGCTTGTTTTTGAATTTTGTAAATAGAATCATGCAGTAAACACTTCTTTGTATCTGGTTTGTTTCATTACTCTTATGTTTACAAATTTCATCTGTATTGTTTTATATGGCAGTAGTTTATTCTTCTTGTTATGTAGGATTCCATTTATTGTGTATGGCCACAGCAGTTTATTACTCAGTCTGTGGTGAATGGACACTGTGATTATTTCCATTTGGGGGCTATTATGAATAATGTTTATAGGAATTTTCTTGTACATGTTTTTTTGGTAAACATACATATGCATTTTGTTAGTATACACTTAGGAGTGGCAGAGCCATGGAGTATGTTTAGCTTTTGTAAATACATCCCAGGTAGAGTCATACCACATTTTATTACACTTTACCTTTTTGCACTTCTCTGATACTGATTTTTTTACAAATTGAATGTTTGCGGCAGCCCTACATTGAGTGAGTCTTTAACCACCCTTTTTCCAACCGCATTTGTTTATTTCATGTTCTCTGTGTCACATTTTGGTAATTCTCACAATATTTCAAACTTTTTCATTATTATATTTATTATGGTGATCTCTGATCAGTGATCTTTGATTATACTATTGTAATTGTTTGGGCGCCATGAACCACACCTGTATAAGACCACAAACTTAATAAATGAGTGTGTTCTGACTGCTCCACCTTCCAGCCATTCTCCTATATCTCTCCTCCTCCTTCTCCTTGGGCCTCTCTTTTCTTTGAGACATAACAATGTTGAAATTAGGCCATTTAATAATTCCCCTACAGTGGCCTCATAAGTGGTCAGTGGGAAGGAAAAGTCACATGTCTCTCACTTTAAATCGAGAGCCAGGAATGATTAAGATTAATGAGGAAGGCATTTCAAAACCCATGATAGGCTGAAAGCTAGGCCTCTGTGCCAAATAGTAAGCTATGTTGTGAATGCAAAGGAAAAGATCTTGAAGGAAATTAAAAGTGCTACTCCAGTGAATGCATGAATGATAGGAAAGCAAGGCAGCCTTCTTGCTCATACAGAGAAAGTTTTGCTGGTCTGGATGGAAGATATAACCAGCCACAACATTCCCTTAATCCAAAGCGTAATTCAGAGGAAGGCCCAAACTCTCTTCAATTCTGTGAAGACTGAGAGATGTGAGGAAGCTGCAGAAGAAAAGTTGGAAACGAGCAGAGTTCTAAGGGAAGAAGCTGTCTCCATTACATTAAAAAGCAAGGTGAAGCAGCAAGTGCTAATGTAGAAGCTGCAGCAAGTTATCCAGATCGAGCTAAGATCATTACTTGAGATGGCTACACTAAACAATAGATTTTTAATGGAAGTGAGATGACTTCTCATGGACAATCCATCTAGTCTTTTTGTAGCTAGAGAGAAGTCACTGCCTGGCTTCAAAGCTTCAGAGATTCTCTTATTAGAGGCACCAGTCAGCTGTTGACTTTTAAGTTAAAGCCAGTGCTCATATGCTATTCTGAAAATCATAGGACCCAGAAGAATTGTGCTAAATCTGCTCTTCCTGTGTTCTACAAATAGAACAGCAAAGCCTAATAGCAAGCTCCTTATACCTGGTTTACTAAATACATGTACAGATGGTTTAGTGTATATATTTATAAAAATTTTTTAATGTTTTATTTATTTTTGAAAGAACGTGTGCGCGCGCGCACACACACACACACACACACACACACAGAATATGAAGCAGGCTCCAGGCTCTGAGCTGCACAGACCCAATGGGAGACTCAAACCCACGAACCACAAGACCATGACCTGAGCCAAAGTCAGACACTTAACCGACTGAGCCACCTAGTTACCTCAAGTTTACTGAATATTTTAAGCCCATTGTTGAGACCTCCTGCTAAGAATCACCTGGTCACCCAAGAGCTCTGATAAAGATGTACAGTGAGATGAATGTTGTTTTCAGCACAACATCCATTCTGCAGTCTGGGAATTAAGGAGTAATTTTGACTTTGAAGTCTTACTATTTAAGAAATACATTTTGTAAGGCTGTGTAACTGCCATAGATAGTGATTCCTATGATGGATCTGGGCAGTCAGTGGAAAACCTTCACCATTCTAGGTGCCATTAAGAACATTCATGATTCATGGGAACAGAAAATATATCAGTATTAACAGGAGTTTGGAAAGAAGATTCCAGTGCTTATGGATGACTTTGTGGGGTTTAAAACTTCAGTGGAAGAAGTAACTGCAGATGTGGACATAGCAAGAGAACTAGAAGTAGAGCTTCTAATGGTGTATGGTAGTGTTTCCTTGTATATTAATTTGCATTTCCCTGATATCTAAGATTGAGCAACTTTTGACATGTTTAGTGACAGTTTATAATGTGCTGTTCAAGTTTTTTGCCTCTTTTTTTATTGGATAGTTTGCCTTTTTCTTATTGGTTTGTATGAGCACTAGGTATTAGTCCTATGTGAAATACATGTATTATACTTGTTTTCTCCCTTTTTGTTTTGCCTTTTTATATTTAAATGCTGTCTGCCAATGAACAAGAGGTTCTTACTTTCATTATTTTTAATGTCCAATTTATATTTTTTCCTTTATGGTTAATGTTGTGTTTTTGTGGCCTGTTCAGTTGTTTGATTAGATGACAAAGGTGATCTTAATTTCTTCTAGAAGCTTTATTGTTTTATTTTTTTTCATGTTTCAAGATTTTATTTAAAGCCTAGTTAATTAACATCTTTTTTTAAGTAGTTTATTGTCAAATTAGTTTTCATACAATACCCAGTGCTCTTCCCCACAAGTGCCCTCCTCCATCATCACCACCTCTTTTCCCCCCTCCCCCTTCAACCCTCAGTTCATTTTCAGTATTCAATAGTCTCTCAAGTTTTGCGTCCCACTCTCTCCCCAACTCTCTTACCCTCTTCCCCTCCCCCTGGTCCTCCATTAGGTTTCTCCTGTTCCCCTGTTATACCTATGAGTGCAAACAGATGGTATCTGTCCTTCTCTGCCTGACTTATTTCGCTTAGCATGACACCCTCGAAGTCCGAAGCTTTATTGTTTTAATCAATTTGGGTTATGATACCTGATATTTTGGTTCTTCACTATTTTTATAAATTTTTGTATATGAATGTTTTGTCTGTACTATACAGACAAGTTATAGTTTCTTAGCATGTTTTAAAAAACAGAATAAATGAAGAAAATGAACTATATTTTATTTAGTATGTCTTTCCTAGGGTTACTAGGTATTTGTATAGGATTCAGCCTATATGTTTTCCTTACTTTTTCTTCTTATGAGTTGGTTTATATAAACTTATTTTACATGAGAAATATAGTTTAATCTGAATTTACTATCTTTGTACAGATTTTTAAAGCCTATTATTTATTTTAAATACAGAAGGAAGAATTTTTAATGGTACTGCAACATTTAAACAAACACATCACTATATTTTCTATATTTCCATCCATATAAACACACATAATTTGTATTTTTTTGCTCAGCCATTTGAAATAAACTGGCAGGTGTTTCTTTCTCCTGTGTGAACATACCTCCTACATAAACATAATGCCAGTATTGTGTGTCAATTTGTGTGTAAATAAGTTTGTTTTATTGTTCTCTGGATCCTAGGACTAGCCCAACAGACAAGCATTATCAGGTGCCAAAGATTCAATATTCATTTATTCATTAAAGAACTAATTCAGGGGGCCCCTGGCTGGCTCAATTAGTTAAGTGTCCAACTCTTGATTTCAGCTCAGGTCATAATATCACCATTCATGAGTTCGAGCCCAGCCTCAGGCTCTACACTAACAGCAGATGTCCTGCTTGAGATTCTCTCTCTCTTTTTTCTCTACCCCCTCCCCTCCCCCCCCGCCCGCTTGTACACACTCTATCTCAAAATAAATAAAACTAATCCAGAAACACTAAAATACAGAGGCAGGTAGAGTGCATTGAAGTCTTTGGCAAGTCCAGTAAGTTAAACGTTGAACTTTTAAAAGTACAGGATTGTTCCTGGTCTTTCTGGCGTGCTTTATCCATTTCCATATCAAATTCTAGGTTACTTTGAGTCCCAAAATAGGAAAATAGATTCTTACAGGATTTGATTCTAACATTCATTGATGTTAGATTCTATGTTATGTATTAAATGTTTGTGTTTGTCAAATACCAATGTGTTAAAAACCTATACACCTAAAGTATGTTTTAGAGTATGGCTTCACTAAGTTTATAATTAAATACTTTTCAGAATGGCACATAAAGAAAACTTAAATACTTGCCTTAATTAACTAAGATTCTTACTCTTACCATGGTGAAAAAGAATACTAAATAAGGACTCAGATCTGATTTCAAGCTTCATCTCTTTGACCATTTGTGAAGTTAGGAATATGTACTAGATAGTCTCCAGTTAGCAGTAACTATGATATATTATAGTTATTATATAATTTTAAAATTCCTAAATTAATAAATTGCAAGTAAAATTTTTAATATTTTATAATTTAATAATAATTTTAAGGATTTATAATTTTAATACTTAAGTTCTACCTATTCAGGAAATTTAAGACATATTTATCTTAATGGTCATGCTGAAAAATAGACATTTCTTTTAATAGCTTTGTGACTTGAACTTTTTCTCACTTCATAGCTCGAATTACATCTTTACAAGAGGAAGTGAAGCATCTCAAACATAATCTTGAAAGAGTGGAAGGAGAAAGAAAAGAAGCCCAAGACATGCTTAATCACTCGGAAAAGGTAAATGATTTAACGTGCACCAGTTTGTAAAGAAAAGATATATGTACTTGGCTACCAAATATTATGGTGTGGTTTTATAAAATGGCATTCATTCCTAATGTTTATATGCTTATGTTTTTTGAGAGAGAAAGAGAGAGTCTGTGTACATGAACAAGGAAGAGGAGCAGAGGGAGGAAGAGGAGGGAGAGAGAGAGAGAGAGAGAGAGAGTAAGAGAGTGAGAGAGAGAGCAAGATATAGAGAGTCTTAAGCAGGCTTCACACCCAGTGAGGAGCCCAGTGTTGGGGCTCGATCTCATGACTGTGAGATCATGACTTGAGCCAATCAAAAATCGGACTCTTTACTGACCGAGCCACCCAGCCACACCTATATACTTGCATTTCTAAAAGTTTTTATGATTAGTGGTGGTTTTATTTAGGGCTTTTTATTGTGTTATTTTTGTTTGTTTTTGACCTTGAAGGGTTAGATGAAGATGCTGAACCTTACTGGTCTTATGAAAAAGAAAAACAAAGGATAGCTATATGGTAGACCATGTGTGCTTTTTCCATTTTGTTGGTAAGAGTTAGCAAAATAGAAAACAGCATAAAGTGATTGGCCCTTGCATCCAGTTTTATTACCAGTCAAAAAATGTTACTGATTATCCTCTGTCCTTACGTTGCTAAGAAAAGTATTAAATAGGTAATTATGTAACTCTGACTTCCACTTTTTCAGTTCCTCCATGAATGTGGGTTTATTTAATAGGTCCTCAGATAAATGATCAGAAAATGTACCACTTATCTTCTTCTTTGGATGTGTTTTGTGATAAACAGAGTAGTATGGCTAAGCCTGGTGTAACTGTGGATGTAGGATGAAAGAAGAAAGAGTAGAAGATGCACCCAAACAGAAATGGAATACGCTTTGAATTGTCCTTTTTCAAGGCAGTGTAAATCTGGGTGTACATTTAATTTAACTGTAAATTAATAAAGTTTTAAATCTAAATTTATTTTTTAAGTGGCAGCAAAAATGTTTTAATGATCTAAAGAATTGTCCTCTTCATTTCTAATTCTAGCAGAGTGAACCCTCCTGAATATAACTACTGCCAAAACCCTTCTTGGGGAAGGAGGTGGTGATATTTTGCTTTTAATTATATGTGCTTATCATGATTTTTAAAGTAAGACATTATAGAGAATGTGAAATATACAAGAAAGTATAAAAAATAGAATTATGTCCTAAATAAAAATATTTAAGTAAATATGGTATCACATTTCAGGCCATTATGATTCATATATTATCTCTTATGGAATATTAAATAATGTACAATTTAATAATGTGTCTTTTGCATAGTACATTATATAACTCATTTCCATTTTGCAGGAAAAGAATAATTTAGAGATAGATTTAAACTATAAGCTTAAATCATTACAACAAAGGTTGGAACAAGAGGTAAATGAACATAAAGTAACCAAAGCTCGTTTAACTGACAAGCATCAGTCTATTGAAGAGGCAAAGTCTGTTGCAATGTGTGGTAAGTGTCAGTTTTAATATTTTATACTGAGTAGTTTTTAAATAATGCCTACCAGAAAAAACTGATTTTGTTTAAAATTTCATTTTACAGTGGTAAAAACACAGAAAATTATAAATTGTAAATTGTGATGCATAAAAGAATATCTCCCTTTTTCTCCCTTTTGATACCTTCCATTTTTTAAAACCACAATTTCACCTTCTATTTCCCTCACTCTATTATCCTCCATTCTTTATCAATGTCAGTGGAATCTCTTTCCTCTCAGTTTTTTTAGCCCTTTTATTTTCTTCCTGATTCATTCTGAAAATCGTTGTCTGTTAGTCCATCTGCTTTTTTGCTTAGTACCCTCAGTTTTCTAATTCCTTTGTAATTCCACTCTACTATGACTCTAAACACAACCCTAGATCAAACTAACAAGTTCTCTTCTTCATGTCAACTAAGTTTTTCAGATGGGCTTAGCCTAGTGCATTATCTCCAACCTCAGGTGAGCTGTCAGGTTTTAGTATATCACTCACTGTTTCATTCTCTCAGACTTTTACTTCTGTTCTCAAGCTTCTTAGGTCATTTCTTTTACTTTTAGGTGAACTTTTCTCCTATTTCAAAAAGAAATCATGAAAACATAGGTATGAACTCCACAAAGTCTTGTTCTCTTACTTAATCAACCTATTATACTTTCTTTTTAATTTTTTTAATGTTTTTTTATTTATTTTTGAGAGGAGACAGCGTGAGCAGGGGAGGGTCAGAGAGAGAAGGAGTCACAGGATCTGACGACAGGCTCCATGCTTTGAGCTAGTGATCAGCACAGAGCCTGACGTGGGGCTCAAACCCACGACCCATGAGATCATGACCTGAGCCGAAGTCGGACGCTTTTTTTTGATGTTGAGATGACTGGGATAGGAGTGGTTTGGGATAGGAGGGAAATAAAGGTGTCTATTTTAGATATGTTAACTTTGAAAAGCGTGTTAGATATCCAGGTGGAGATGTCAAATAGTGAATTGATATATAAGTCTTGAGCTCAGAGGAGAGTAGGAGTTATACAGCCATATATAAAACTTCTTAAGGGAAGATAGGGCAGAATAGAAATGGAATTATAACAGAGCCCTTGGGTAGTCTAACGTTTTCCAAATGTTATGAAGGAAACCAAGAATAGTCAAAGGGGGTTGCGGGAATACCAAGAAAGTATGGTGTTAGAATTCAAAGAGTAAAGTATTGGAAAAAATGAGTAAGTTATTCAATATATGGAATATTCTTAAGGTCAGTAAAGATGAAGACCCAGACATTGTGTGTCTTCTGAATTTTTTGCAGGATGGACCTCATTGGTTATCATACAAATCAGTTTCAGTGGAATGGTGGTGATGGAGGCCAAAATGAAAAATGATATATGTGTAGTAATAAGGCACTGGAGACAGTAAGTGTAGGAAGTTCTTTCAGAAGTTTGTGAACAGAGATGGAATGGTAACTGAAGAGGAATGTGAGATCAGTATACGATATTTTAGGAAGGGAGATAATGAGATTATTGTGTTGAAGAGAATGATTCATTTGGGAGCAGGAAATTGTTGAGGCAGGGAAGAGATGAAATAATTGAAGGAACAAAGTCCAGAACAGAAGTGGATGAATTTACGTTTGATTAAAGACAGGAACTAAGAGGTGATGATTACTGCTATGGCTAAGTTTGTAGGTTTGGAGGGAAGGATGAGGAAGTTCCATTCTAATGGTTTGTATTTTGTCACCTAGAGGGCAATCTCTGAGAATAGAAAAGCAGACTTACTAAGTTTGAATCATGTCAGTGCAACTTACTAGTTGCAGGACCTTGGAAAATTTAGCCTCTCAGACCCTTAGTTACCATATCTCAAAAAAGGAGCCTCACTGTAGATTGTTATCTTCTGATAATAATTAAAGTGGGTACTATACTACCATGGGATCTTGTTTATCTGAATTGCATAAATTAGAATTCCTATCAGCTTTAAGTCCCTTGAAACTTTTCTGGAACAATATAAAGTATAGATTAATAACCATAGCCTTATTTCTCTGCTTTTATCTGAGCTATCTCAATTTTTCTTTTTAGTGACTTCATTTTTTTTTCCCTAGCTATATTTTCACCTTCTGGTCTGGAAATGGCACTGAATAATTTCTCATAACATTGGGCATGTGCTGAATTTAGAAGGTTTTATTCTATTACTTTATTTTATAACTAACTCCCTTCCTTTAGAGATCCTGCTATTGCAAATAATTCAGATAACATTAGGACTTCTATAATGAATAGATCCATTAGAATCCCAGGATAAGAACAGTAGGAATTTTTAGCACCAGTTTCTCTTATAGAGCCCATGCAAGTGAAAATATGTATGTCTGTCTTTTTTTTTCTCACAGAAATGGAAAAAAAGCTGAAGGAAGAGAGAGAAGCTCGAGAGAAGGCTGAAAATAGAGTTGTTCAGATTGAAAAACAGTGTTCAATGCTAGATGTTGATCTGAAACAATCTCAGCAGAAGCTTGAGCATTTGACTGAAAATAAAGAAAGGATGGAGGATGAAGTAAGAAAATAGTACTGATTTTGTTGATCTTGTAAAGAGAAATAATCATAAATTATAACTGAAAAGTTATTATCTCTAATTTAAACAATATGGAGGAGATTTGAATAAAATAACCTGTATGTGTATGTGTTCAAATGCTGTAAAGTCACCACTATATCCTTACTTTCTAGGATTTTTATCTACAAATAGTTACTGAACAGTCACACCATAGGGTCTATACTATTTTGCCCTATGACAGCTCTATAGAAGTGTCATAGCTCCTCTCCTGAAGAAATTGACCATCTGCTTTTTAAATACACAAAAACAAAAAATCTTTCCTGTAAAGTTATCCCATAATCCAAAGAGGAGAAACTGCTCTTCGATCTCAAGAAAAATGTTAACTACAGAATCTTGACTGGCTTGGATTGATAGAAAACATAGGGTACACATTTACAAAGCCAAAAATAAAAAGATAAAATGCCATTATATCCTTGTGGTTATTATAGGTATTTTAGAAGTCACTTATAAGACTGGAAGGAATCAGTTCACATATGTAAGTTAGAAAAGGGAGAGAGACAAGACCATAATAATCAGGAAAGACTTCTTACAGGAGGAATGAGATATTACCATTAAAGATTGAATAATATTTCAAAAGTTAATAGTTTGAGAGTCAGAAGCCAGAGGATAGAGGGAACCTTATCAATAATCATGAAAATAAAAGAGTGGTTAATGAGTGAAGATAGGTAAGTGAAAGACAAAAAAAGACTTGATCTGACCAGAGAAGAAAACACATATTGAGTAGTCATGGGAAACTTGGGGTCCAAAGTATTGATAGTCATTTAAACTTAAAATGGGACACTATTGGTGAAAGTACTGTTTTAGAAAATAAAATTAGTCTGGTAGTGTTTTATAGAATGAACTAGAAAGAATAGAGATTTAGAAGATACCTATTACAACCAACATGCAGGAAGAAAGTATGTTGAAAATTTAGAAGATCATATTCAGTCATTTCAAAAGGTAATTTTTTAGCACCTTTTATCTTCCTGGCTCTGCTCGAGTTGGATTACTGAATAAGATAGATATGTTCCGGACTTTCGTGGAACTTTCAGCCCAGAAGGAAAGAGAGATATTAAGATCAAAATTACAAGCATGACATATATTTAAAGAGGAGTGCTATAGGAGTGTTATGACTAATGACATCCAGGGGTTAAGGAAGGCCTCACTAAAATTTAGAGGGTTGTAGCCCAGAGCACAAACAGTTATGAATGAGAAAAGGTAAATTTAAATACCCCTTATGTCCCTCCAAAAGTGGCTTTTATAGCCACTTTCTGCTTCAAAATTTCTGTACATGCGGGAGCAGAAAAAAAAACAGTTCTTTTCCCTCCAAGATCTCATATCTGAAATTTGGCGATTAATTTGACATAATAGTAAGTTCTGTAGTAATAGTTTCAACAGTGGAGACTCTTTAGAGATTACTAATATTCTCTGTATAAGGCAGTATAACACACTTGAGATTTGATTGGTATTCTTTCAAATAATGTTTACTAAATTATTAGTGTGATTTTAAGACTGCAATTATTTTTCTTATAGGTTAAGAATCTATCTCTGCAACTGGAGCAGGAATCAAATAAGCGAGTATTGTTACAGAATGAATTGAAGACTCAAGCATTTGAAGCAGACAATTTAAAAGGTCTAGAAAAGCAGATGAAACAGGAAATAAATACTTTATTGGAAGCAAAGAGATTATTAGAATTTGAGTTAGCTCAGCTTACAAAGTAAGTCTCAAAAATAACATTTTTGTGTCCTACATTTGCTTATGTTGGATATTTTATGTGTGTAGATATATTTGGAGTTTGTGAAAGGAAGACTTAGAAAAAAACATTTAGAAATAAAAAAATTTACTTGCAAAGGTTTGCAAGGGAGCCTTAATAAATAAAAAGTAGAGATCTTTAATGGAAGAAAAAAGTAGATTATTAAGGCTACTGACTTACAGTAAGTCCATTTATGGTGGAAAAATTACTTTTCTCATGATTTTCATACCCACAAAGTCCTGTTTCTTCACACTAGAATTATAAAAATCAGGGATAAGCTTTTTTTGAATAAGGATTCAGTATCTCATGGGAAATGTTCAATGTTTCTTTATTTTAGAAACTAGAATTAGACATGGAGACCCTGTGTTTTGTTTTGTTCCTTTGGTTCATCTCAGAATGCAAAGTACCTTTTTTCTTCTACTCTGAAATGTGATAATGTTCACTTATATGAAGTGGAGATAATGCAAGATTTCATTATTGCTTTCAGAATTTATATAAAGACAAACTTCAGAAATGTAGTATATTTTATGCCAAATCATGTGTTTTTATTTCCTCTAGATTTATTTTATAATATCTCATTTGCCAGCTTCATTTACAACTTAGTAATTCTTGAAGAAAATTGTCAGTTTTTGTTTTGTTGGATTTATATTGGCGAAATTCTTTTCCCCCTTTTAGAGCCTTCATTTTCACATTATGTGTTCTACAGATTTCTTCTCCCAAAATAACTTTCACTCAGCATTCATTGAACATTTATTATGTCCTTTTATCAACAGTATGCCTTATGAGATTCTGAAAATACAAATCTGCCACTATCTAAAATGAAAACCCAGCAGATCTAGATGGAATTGTTTATCCTTATAAATCTATAACTGAGGTTGCACTGTGTTTCTGTCTTGTCTGTTTCTATGTGAATTGTGTTCATGCGTATATTATGTAGGTGTATCTCTGTTCCTCCTTTGTCAGTTACTGTTCTTGCCTTCTTTCTTGTTCCTTACCTGGTTTTTTATTTCCATCCCCACTCCATGCTTTATTAGCCATAATGTATGGTATTATTTGTATATAAAATGTATAGTATATATAATATTCTTATTATTTATTAAATATTTTCATGTGCCCTGTTTTTAATTGTCATACTACATATGAAATTTAAAATTCCTAAGAATGCTTTTCTCTATTAAAATTTATAAAATATCATTTTTATTTTTGCAACTTGTATTAATCCACAATTTATATTCCCCTGAAAATAACCATCAGCAAAAAACAGTTCCCTCTACTTTGCATAGTATTGTTTTGTGAGGAGCAATATAGAATCAGATTGTGTGGCCTGACGAAATATGAATGTTAAAGTAATGCTGTATAATGAAGTATGATGTTTAAAAACAAAGGTCATTTTAGTAAACCTTTTTATTTTTAGCAACTTTAATAAATAAGGAATAACATAAAGCATTCATTTACTATTTTCTCTTTAACCTGAAGACAGTATAGAGGAAATGAAGGACAGATGCGAGAGCTACAAGATCAGCTTGAAGCTGAGCAATATTTCTCGGTAAGAATCATTATTAACACTTGGCTTAAAATGAGGTATTTAGCTTTTTAATGTGAACTCTGACTTTTTTTCAAATGACCGTGAAGTGATTTTCTTTCCCTTTTCGTGTCCTCATCTCTACATTTCATTTCTGAATCTGAGTTCATGCTCTATGTAAGTTGTAAAGAAATGACCATTTTGTAAAGAAATGACCATTTTGTGAAACATTTCTAAAATTGCCATCAAACTAAAGCTATATGTAAGACTCTGTTAAGGGTTGTGTTTGCCTGGTAGTAAACTTAGGTATTTTCGTGTGTGGTACATGTATGCATTCCATTTGCAGGAACAGTGCATACGGTTATAGGTATAACTCTTCTCAAAAGGTTTTTTTTGTTTGTTTTAGCTCTCTGTATGCAATTTATGTATCTGTTTTGCTTTTTTCTCCATAGAAGTCATTCTAACTCTTATTTGCTGCAGGCCAGGTTATTTTCACTGCTGGCATTGATTAACATTTATAGCTAATGCTTTGAGATTTTAGTGAAGGTAGTGAAGGCTCTGCAATTTTGTTTCTTTTGGTTGCCAGGTTTACATGCTACCATTTCAACCCCACATTTACCTAGCTTCTCCATAACTGTTACTTGGCAACCGCTTTTCTGACAAGTCTTAGTGCAGTTAAATTAGAGAATTTGAGTTATGCTGGTGAACATGCCCTAGAAACCAAGTGAACAATACTGGAAATAATGATTTGTTAATTAATAAAGAACCTGAACATCAGGGCCTGAGTGGCTAGGTTGGTTAAGCCTTTGACTCTTGATTTTGGCTCAGGTCATGATCTTAGTCATGAGATCAAGCCTGTGTCAGGCTTGGCAAGGAGTACAGAACCTGCTTGGGATTCTCTCTTTCCCCTCTCTCTGCCCCTCACCCCCACATGCTCACTAGCACTCTCTCTATAAAATAAATAAATAAACTGAAAAACATTTTTTAATAAATCTGAACACCATTAGAGCGCTACAGAACTTTCCCATGTTTAGAGCTTCATGCTGTACTCTACTTATCTCCTGCTAAACATGGTGACTTTTCTACACTATTTTTTTACTTGTTAGACTATCACTGAAATATGTTTTTCAATTTAAAAAAAAAATCAGTATTGTGAAAAATCTTTCCCTGGGTAGAGATTAACCTTAACCAAAGTGTGTAGTGCTGACTTCTGCAAAATAGTCTATAACATCATGCACACTTTCTTATCCATATAGTTTCACAAAGTAATCATCTGGTCCCTCCACACTTTGGTGTGGATGTCAGATGACTTAGGGTATTCGTATGGATTCTTGAATTTGCCTGCATAAAATAATATAAAACTTGACACTGTCTCTTCTTTCTGATTTCATTGCTTGTGAGGATTGGATTAAGTATCAGTAAATTTGATAATCTATTATGACCAGATATAAGATATTCTTTAATCTGATCTTTCAAATTAGAATAGTTTTCTATTTATCCTTTCATTGATTATACATATAAATTTCAGTATTTGGGAAGTCAAAGAGATAAGAATTTTGATTCATAAAGGCAAAATGAATTATTTCTTTTTAGAAATTGTGAACACTTACAAACTAAAGTAAGCTGTCACTCCTCCTTTATTTACATTCCCACTGAAATATATGTGTCTTTAGGGCACCTGGGTGACTCAGTTGGTTAAGTGTCTGACTCTTGGTTTCAGCTCAGGTCATGATCTTGTGGTTCAGGAGTTCAAGCCCCACATATGGTTCTGCACTGACAGCACAGAGTCTGCTTAGGATTCTCTGTCTCCCTCTATCTCTCTGCCCCTCCCCAGCTTGCTCATAGATAGATAGATAGATAGATAGATAGACAGACAGATAAGAAATGTATGTATTTTTCTCTTAGAGAACTGCTATTTCTTAGAAGGATAGTTACGTTTACAGAATAAACGTAGTTCTCCACAGCTGTTTGCTTATCCTTACTGTTTTTTTTCTTTTATACTAAAAAAGATAGTTAAAAAAAAAGACTGCAGAACTAGAAGTTTACTCTGTAACCACAGCACCTTAACATAATATAGGTCTAACACTTATTTATACCTGTCAAATTTTTATTGATAGAGGTGTGCCTGAATGGCTCAGTTGGTTAAATATCTGCCTTTGGCTCAGGTCACGATTTCACAGGCTCAAGCCCCACGTTGGGCTGTCTGCTCTCTGTGCAGAGCCTGCTTCAGATCCTCTGTTCCCCTCTCTCTGCCCCTCCCCTTCTTGTGCACTCTGTCTCAAAAATTAAAAAAGAATTTTTTTAATATTTGTTGATAGAATTGGCAAAAGCCAAATGAATTTTGTAAATACCATTGTTTTATAAGTATATATTATTTGTGTGTTAACAGAATTTTGATAAATCTTGTTTGTGGGTATTTTATGCACATCTCTCAATCATCCACTTGATCCCATCCACCCAAAAGAGAAGTGGTTTCTCTAGTATTATTCACTTCAAGAATTGATCTTTTTAATGAGTAATGCTTGCTAAGTTTCTTTATAATGTTTTCCCAAGTCAATATAACTTTTGATGTTTTTGAGATATAATTTCTATATACTTCATTGTAACCAGTATAAGTGTATGTGTTAATAAGTCTTGACAAATGTGCATGCTGTGTGACCACCACCTCAATCAACATATAAAACTTTTCCTTCACTACTCCCAATGGCCTTTTGCAGTCAATCTTCCCCACTTACCTCTATCTGCAGGTCACCACTGTTTTGCTTTCTGTCACTACTGATTTTTTTCACCTGTTCTGGGTTGCATGTACATAGAATCATGCAATATGTACTTTTTAGCGCCTAGTTTCTTCCTGCAAAATATTTTTTAGGTTTATCATGTTGTTTGTGTCAGTAGTCATTCTTTTTTATTGCTTAGTATGGATACTACACAATTTTTAAAATTCATCTGTTGATGAACCTCCGGTGGCTATTTGGAATAAAGCTGCAATGAAAATTCATTTATGAGATTTTTTTATAGATATATACTTGCATTTGTCTTGGGTAAATACTTGAAAACAATTTGGAATTGTTGGATCATATGTTATGTAAATTTATAAGAAACTACCAAACCCCTTATAAACACTTATTTCTTCTAATCACTTGTTTTGCAGACACTTTATAAAACCCAGGTAAAAGAACTTAAGGAAGAAATTGAAGAAAAAAACAGAGAAAATTTAAAGAAAATACAGGAACTACAAAATGAAAAGTATGTCCATTTTTCTTTACATCAAGAGTCACTACTACTTCATAGCATTCTTTAAATTTAAATATAAAGAGTAGATGTGCCTTTATTCTGATGGAAATGGTATAGCAAATCTTATTGGGCTAATTCAGAACAAATCAAACTAAGTTTAGGCTAAAATTTCCCTTTATGGTGAAGAAATAATTTAATATGTTAATACTATGGCAGTTGTGTAGAGATTCACTAAACTGTGACAGCAAATTGTTTTCAAGGGTCTCTCAATATGTAAACATCTATTTGTGTATAAATAGTTCATGCTATATTTGCACATCATTATTTTATCCTAGGTAAAGGTATTTAGGGTCTTCCTCTTACTGCCCCTAGGCATTTAAGTGTGTGCATGTATGCTTAGGGCCATAGAAGGACCTAAAGCTATTTAAGTGTAACAACTTCTCATAGCTAGATGGAACAGACACTAGAACTAGTCTTCTGACATTTTAATATTCTCTTTCCATATAGAAATTACAAAGTCTGACTATTTTATTATTGAAAAACATATATTAAGTATTAAAACATGTACAGTTTTATGAAGTATATGACAAATATCATAATTACCACCCCTGAAAGAAACAAAACCTTGCTATCCACTTTAGAAGCCCACTGTATTCCCCCTCATTATGCCTCTTCCCTCCTCACCACTAGGGTAATCACTGTCCAGACACTTATTTGTTGAAGGAACTAGATCATTGTTCCTATATATTTTCCTCAGTTGTGATTTTATTGATTCTATTTCCATAGTTAGTTGAACATTTTTGTCCTCCTTCTGTGCTTCCTGGTTAATTCTAGAGCTGCACTGTCCAATATGGTAGCCCATAGTCTTATGTAACCATTTAAATTTAAGCTTTAATTTTTTTAAATGAAGTTTAAGTTTTAGGTCTACTAGCCACATTTCAGGTGCCCAACAGTTACATATGGCTCTAGCATCTACAATATTGGACACCACAGGTATATAGCACATTTCTTTTTATTTTTTTTATTTTTTAAATGTTTATTTTTGGGAGAGAGACAGAGTGCAAGTGGGATAAGAGAGGGAAACACAGAATCCAAAGTAGGCTCCAGGCTCTGAGCTGTCAGCCCAGAGCCTGATGCAGGGTTTAAATTTACAAACCATGAGATCTTGACCTGAGCCAACGTCTGAAGCTTAACCAACTGAGCCACCCAGGTGCCCCAAGAACATTTCTATCCTCATAGAAAGTTTTATTGAACATTCCTAATTTGGAGTCTTAGTCATATTCAAATCTGATTGGTAGAGGGGTGAAGACTACCATATATAACCTTGTACTGTCTTATATATCAACTTGTACTGTACCTTGCCTTCTTGTGTTGTTAGCAACCATGGACACTCAGTGCTTAGATCTTTAATATATTTAGTGGAATCTAAGGTAGGAGCAAAGGTACATTTTTCCTGGTTAAACTCTGGGACAGTGGTAGACCCCTATTATATAATTTATTGCCTATCATTTGTATGATATCTACAGTATACTGTGCAATCCCAGGTTGTGTGCATTCACTATGAAGGGTGTACCCAATCCACTACATTCCATATTGTTTCATGGGGTTGATATATTTGCTCTTGTTTGACCTATTTAAGAGAAACATTGATTACCAGTATTGTGCTAAGTACTGTGATTCATACCAGTGATATAATTATTAGTAAGTTATGGTTCTTATCCTCAAGTATTTCAGAATCTAGTCAGGAGAGAGATGTAATTAAGGTAGGTGTATATGACACATTGCTGGGGATTGACAAGGTGGTGTTTTAGAAAATTTCACTCTTTAGAGTAGAGAATGGATTGGAGTGAAGGAAAGTTGGTGGATACAGGAACTTGAATTATGTAGCCATTGGAAAATCTAGATGTAAAACAATATTTATTTTGAGAGAGAGAGAGATAGTGTGTGTGTGTGTGTGTGTGTGTGTGTGTGTGTGTGTGTGTGGGAGAGGGACAGAGAGAGAAGAAGAGAGAAAAGTGCGGAGCCCAACGTGGGGCTCAATCTCACAAACCTGAGGTGAAGTCAGGAGGCAGACTCTTAACTGCCTGAGCCACCCAGGCATCTGGCATCCCTAGATGTAAAATTATAGTGGAAGTTGACAATAAAGGGGAGGCAAGTACATGGGAAAAATAGAAGTAGAAGCAATAGGACTTGTAGATATGAGAATATGGGGATAAACATTGGGGAAAATTTCAGGTGAAATTTCTCAAATTTCTGACAAGGGCAGTTGGGTTGATGGCAGCACTAATCCCTGAATTGAAGAATCCCAAGTTTCTGAAATGAGGGGAGATGAGATTTTCCATTTCAGACCTATTGAGTTTGAGATGTGTGTGGGATATCCAAAGAATGGGTACCAAGCACTTGGGTTTATTGCATCAGAGCTCAGAGAAAACATAAGGACTTGAAGCTGATTTGACATTCATTGTATACTGAAACAGAGATAGATGAGATTTGTTAAGGTGATTGTATATATCAAAGTTTATTAGCTCATGAACCTGTGGTACCATACATGTAAGATTTGAAGCTAGTTGGGTACTAGCTCATTGTGTGAGTTGTAAATATTATAACAAACTGAGGAGTTTATATCAGTTCTAGCCACTTGCTGCCACATGGTAGCACTGATTCAGTATTTCAAGATCTGGTTTTTCATTTTTTTTTTTTAATTTTTATGTAAAATGTTGGCCCAGATTTAATTGTATGTGTCTGGAGGGAGATAGAGGGACACTTCTGTGGATTCATTTGACCCTCTCAGGTAAAAAGTTGTAACCCCTAGTGCAGGATGAGAAGGCAAAAAAGGCTAAGAACAGACTTCCAGTGCCTATACTTTAAGGAAATGGGCGGAAGAAGGGAAAGTAAGAAGTCACCGGTAATACACGGAGACAAGCAGAATAAAGTATCACAAAAGCTAACCGGAATTGAACATTTCAAAGAAGAGAAAGTGATTTAAAGTGCCAAATACCTAAACAACTCAAGTTAAAAATACATTGTCCATTATATTTAAGATTGTTAGTTATCTTGTTGAAAACAGTTCCTAAATAGTAATGAGAATGGATTGAGACCTTAATAGTAAGGGTAGAAGTGGAGACAGAATGTAGACAATGGCCACATTTACCTCCTTATAATTCAACAGAATAATCAGTTACTCCTCTGCCTCAGGGCTTCTGGACTTGCTTCCCCTCCACCTGGAACATTTCCTCTGAATATTCACACAGCTTGCTCCTTCAGCCTCTCTGGGTCTAGGTCTGACTGTCTTCTCAGAGGGGCTTTCCCTAAATAATCCTTCTTAAAATTGCAAACATCCCCCACCCCATTTTCTACCTTCAGTACTCCTTCCCTGTTTTATTTTTCTCTGTAGTACTTATCCCTTTCTAGTATATTATAGAATTTGCTTACTTCTTTTATTTTACTTGCTGTTTTTATCTTTAGAACTTAGCACTGAAGGAAGGAATTTTTAAATGCTATGTCCTTAACTCTGATTCACTATTATATGTGTAGTGCCTAAAGTTGTGCGTAGCACACTATAGATGGTTAGTAAATATTTGTTAAATTTAGAAATTAGAGGTGCCTGGGTGGTTCAGTCAGTTGAACATCTGGCTTATGATTTTGGCTCAGGTCATGATCTCAGTTTGTGGGTTTGAGCCCCCTGTGAGGCTCTCAGCTGAGAGTGTAGAGCCTGCTTTGAATTCTCTTTCTCCTCTCTCTCTGTCTTTCCCCCACCCCTGCTTACATGCACACACACACTCTATCCCCTTCTCTCTCAAATATTTTTTTTTTAATTTAAGAAACGTGGCTGTTAAGGTAAGGAGATAGAGATAGAGCACTAGCTGGAGTAGAAAGTGAAAGAGCCATTTCTTTTTAAAGATAGCAGAAATGTGAGCATATTTAAATACATAGGAAGGAAATCAGAATGACAAAGTTGTACCTCTATTCATTGATTGAAACAAATTTTCTAAGCACTTTCTATGGGCCAGAGACCTTTCTGGGCATTTGGAATACAGCAGTAAACAGGAAAAAAGTCCCTACTTATAATCTTATAACCTAGAAGGGGGAAAAAAAGTTGTTAATTAATTGATTTCATTAAGGAGATGGGGAGAATAAAGGTGATAGATTGGCCTTAGGAGTCAGTAAAGACAGGTCTTTCATTATGGAGAGCTGTGAAGGAGGTCTGGATGGTTATAGTTGCAGTTTTACACCAAACCATCCATTGTTTCTTGCTTTCTCTTGCACAGTTGCCTAGCCAGGGATAGGACTATAATTTGAGATAAATAGGTTTCCTGGAATTTTTAATTATAACTGACTTTTATCTAAATTTAATACATAGTAGTAAGCCCAGATAAGAATGTTATCAGTCTGTTATAATAGTGCAGAACCACCTCTAGGATCATAGACTGAACTTCCTGACTTTTCCTAACGTACTAGCTTCCCTATGCTTTAAGACACCTATTTCATATCTTCTTCCTCCTCAGATCTTGAACAGCCTGTCCTGATCCTCACACTCAACAAATGGTCTTGCTTCCTGGAAATCAGAGAACTTCTACTCTCTTCTACCCTCACAGCCTACTAATCTATCTGCATCTGTACTGATAAACCCTGCCTTCCTTCTGATTGATGTAAATGGACAAAATGTGCTTTTAACTAAGTCAGCCCCTTGATACCATCCCTTTTTGCCTACTTAACAACATGACACCAGGGGCGCTTGGATGGGCTTAGTCAGTTAAGCGTCTGACTTTGGCTCAGGTAATGATCTTGTGATTTGTTGGTTCAAGCCCTGTGTCGGGTTCTGTGTTGACAGCTCAGAGCCTGGAGCCTGCTTTGGATTCTGTCTCCCTCTCTCACTGCCCCTTGCCTATTCATGCCCTGTCTCTCTGTCTCTCAAAAATAAGTAAATGTTAAAAACAAAATTAAAACAAAAAAGAACATGACTCCAATAATCTTCATCTTTCCTACCTTAATGTTTTCCTTTCTATACTCCTTTTCATTGCGTACAGGTAAATATCTCTAAAAAAAATAACCATCTTTTAAACACATATTCACTTCCACCTACCATCATATTTTTCTGCTTCCTTTTGTGGCAAACTTCTTTGAAAAGTGACATACCAGGGGCACCTGGATGACTTCAATCTGTTGAGTGTCCAACTTCAGGCTCAGGTCATGATCTCACCATTTTGAGTTCAAACCCTGCATGGAGCTCTCTGCTGTCAGCACAGAGCCTGCTTCAGAGCCTCTATCCCCCATTTTTTTACCCCCTCCCCACTCTCTCTCTCTCAAAAATAAATATTTTTTAGGTTAGACAGATAGATAGATAGATGAAGCTTTTTTAAAAAGTGACATGCCTGGGCACCTGGATGACTCAGTCAATTAAGTGTTGGAGTCCTGATTTCACCTCAAGTCTCACGGACCTCACAGCACAAAGCCTGCTTGGATTTCTCTCGCTCTCTCTCCCCTTCTCCTGCTCATGCTTTCTTTCTCTCTCTCTCTCTCAAAATAAATAAAACTTTAAAATAGAGAAAAGAAAAGTGACATACCATTAATTTTCAGATTCCCTTCTCCCTTTCTCTCTCCTGCTCATTCCAGTCAGACTTTTGTATTAATCAATCTATCAAAATAAACCTTCTCAAGGTCACTGTTGACTTCCTAACAGTAAAGACAATTGTCCGTTCTCAGTCCTTATCTTATTTAACAGTAGCAGTTGACATAGTCCATTACTCTCTCTTGATGAAATGTCTTCATTTGGCTTCTGTCACCACCACATGGTATTTTTGTTATTGAGCTGGCTACTCTTAACCTCCTTTGCTCCTTTGTCCCTTCCCCTCTCTGAGACCTTTAAAGTTTGGAGGGCCCAAGGGATCACTCCCTCCTCGTTCTCATCCAGTCTCATGGCTTTAAATAGCATCAGTGTGTAAGCACATTCTCCCCTGAATTCCAGACTTGTATGTCCAGCCATCTATTTGACATCTCCACTTGAGTGTTAATAAGCATCTCATTTGTAGCATGTCCAGAAAAAAAGTCTTGATTCCTTTACTTGTATCCCCATTTTGTTATTAGCAATTCTGTTATTTCCAGTTGTTTAAATAAAAAAATTTGAAGTTAACCTAGACTTCTTTTCTTACACTCTGCATGCAACCAATTATTAAGTCTTCCTAGCTATAATTTAAAAGCATATCCAGATTCTACTCAGTTCTCATGACTTGTACATTTACCAACCTGATCCAGACCCTCTCCAATCTTGATAATTTCAGTAGCCTTCTAACTAATATCCCTACTTCTGCAATTCTCCCTCTACAGTCTGATGTTAATACAGCAGCCAGAATGATCTTTTAAAAACAGAATACTCAGGGGCACCTGGGTGGCTCAGTCAGTTAAGCGTCTGACTTCAGCTCAGGTCATGATCTCATGGTTCGTGGGTTGGAGCCCCACACTGGGCTCTGCGCTGACAGCTCAGAGCCTGGAGCCTGTGTGTGTGTCTCTCTTTCTCTGCCCCTCCCCACCTCAAGCTCTGTCTCTCTCTGTCTCAAAAATAAACATTTTCTTAAATTTCTCTAATATTTATTTATTTATTTGAGAGAGTGAGAGCATGAGCGGGGAGGGTCAGAGAGAGAAGGAGATTGAATCTGAAGCAGGCTCCAGGCTCTGAACAAGCAGTTAGCACAGAGCCCAATGCGGGGCTCTAACCCACCAACCGGGAGATCATGACCTGAGCCAAAGCCAGATGCTCAATCGACTGAGCCACTCAGGCACCCCAAAAATAAATAAACATAAAAAAATAAAAATCAGAATACTCAGATTCCTCTGAGAAGTTTCCTCTACTGTCTTAGAAAACCTCACAGGATCTATTCTCTCTCCCAACTTCTCTTAATACATTTTTCACAACCTTCCTTGATCTCTCACTTTGTTCACATTAGCTTCTTTCAGACCAAACTTAAGGCTTTTCTTATTAGATGTTTCTTCCACCTTATCACTTTTCAGATATGCATAGCTCACTCCCTTCCTTTGTCTCTTCTCACATGTTGTCTTAGCAGAGAGGCCTCCTTGATCACCCTATATAAAATACCACATTCACAGCCTCTTCCACCTTTTTTGTTTTATTGTGTTCTCTATGGCATATTGTATATTAGTTGCTATTTTTTTTTAATTGCCTGTTTCACCCCACTAATGTATGCTTCCTTAGGGCAAAGACTTTGTTACTATTGTATGTCTTATTTGTTACTACTGTATGTCTTAAATAGTACAGCCATGTCTAGCATATAATAGCCATTTAGGTAAATGTTTGTTGGACAAATTAATGTTGTCTTTTTCTCTAGTTAGTATGTCTCCCTCTTGAGAGAGACTTGAAACAATAATTTTATTTGTATTATTCCCTTAGTAAAAAATAGGTGGAAGTCATTCATTCATTAGCAAACATCTATTGAGCACCTATTATATAATGGGAGGGGAGGGATTACAGTTATGACCAAGATAGCTTATTGAGTAGAAGTTCTTCAGGAGGAGCAAGCAAACTGGAGTGATTTGGTCCTGTTCGGAAAGTCAATTCCAAAAAAGCTTTAAAATGTTATTCCCAAGGAGCATTCCTGGAATAGTTTATAGTGGTTTACATATCTATTTATAAGTTTTCATAATCTCATTAAATTTCAGAACTGGAAGGGACCTCAAAAATCATTTAATTTATCTCTCATTTTACAGATTTGATTAAATTGAGCTGCATGAAATATCAGAAATTTGCCCAATGTCTTTACCCAATTAATTAGTGATAGAATAGGGATAAGGGTCTAAGTCTGGACTCCTAATTTACAAGCCTATTATTTTCCCCTGTGCCATGCTCCCTTCCATTCTAATCCACAACAAGTTCCTTTTCAAAAGTAGACTATTTGCCATTTGGCTTTATTAACTTTTCTTAGTTAAGCACAATAGCAGATACAAAATTAAAGAGTTCTTTACTTTTATAGTTTTTCGAAGTCTGAGGGGTTAAATTTATTATTTATATAGAACTTTTCAAGTGGATTCAAATAATGAATTTTATTTAAGCAATAAAATAATTATTAGTGTTTAAATATAGTTGTC
>NC_043713.1:48808000-48934098 GCF_006229205.1 Suricata suricatta
AAGTAGCTACCTTTTATATAGGAAATGGATGATTAAGTCTTTGGTGTTGTAAAAGCAACTTCATTTAAACATAACCACCCCCACCACCAAAAAAAGAAGAGGAAAAAAAAAGTAACGAAAGTAATAAGGGAAAAACTTAAGACACACTTCCTAGGGGGAAAAAACCAAAAAACAAAAAAACCCAGCATGTAATTTCTGTCCTTGACAGAATGTATTAAATAAGCAAACACCACCAACAAGCAAAACAAGTACTACAATGTAAAAACATTAAAAAAAAGAAAACCCTCTCACATGCATAAATGAAAGATTGCACACAAAGAACTACCATCTTTTCAAGCTTCAATAGTAAATATTTTGCTACTATGTATTAAATACTGCATGGTTTGCCCAAGCTAAGATGAAAAATAAATAAATAAATAAATAAATATAGTTGTCTTTTTAAGCATATCATTAAATTGGAAGAAAAACTGAATTTCTTTATATCCATTTCTCTTATAAATCTGTTGCAGAGAAACTCTTACTACTCAGTTGGATCTAGCAGAAACAAAAGCAGAGTCTGAGCAGTTGGCTCGAGGGCTTCTGGAAGAACAGTATTTTGAATTGACCCAAGAAAGCAAGAAAGCTGCCTCAAGAAATAGACAAGAGATTACAGATAAAGATCACACTGTTAGCCGGGTAAGTGTGGTTTTCAGGTAAGGCTTATGACTAAAATTAAATAAAAATTGGTCTTACCTGAAGTGTTAGTTAGGGTGAGGTGAATATTGTGCATGTGTATTTGCTTTGACTTTACTTATACACAGTGATCAGTCTGTACTCATGTATAAAACAGTTTATATAATCCAAAACCATTGTTAATGACTGAAATTCTTACTCAGTGTAATGTATTTTTTTTTCTTTCTGGCTATAGATCTTAATATGTTTTATGTAAGGAAATGCTTAGCTTAAACTTATTTGTTGTATTATCTTAATATGTTGCAACTGGTTTTATGACCAGAATTCTGTAAAGTTTAGAGAAACTATTTCGGCAAGAGAAATTCTTTATGGATTAAAAATTACAAATTAATTATAGAAAATTAACTACTCTGAAATTTATACTGTTATCTATATAGATCATGGGAATGGAAGGGGGAGTTAGATTTTTCTTCTTTTGAAGTTACCGTCAAGTGCTCTGGTGTAAGTAATCCTGGGTTTGAATCTTAGTTTTGCCTCTGAGAAGTTACATGGTCTTGGCAATTTCCTTTAACTTCTCTAAGCCTCAGATTCTTCATCTATAAAATAGAAGTAATATTGGGGTGCATGGCTGGCTCAGTCAGTACTGCATGCAACTCTTGATCCCAGAGTCGTGAGTTCAGGCCCCACGTTTGGCCTAGAGTTTACTTTAAAAAAAAGAAAGTAGAAATAATACCTATTCCACAAAATTCTTATGAACATTAAATGAAATACTATACATAGAATGGTGAATGAGTAGTATATTACTGAAAGTAAAATGTTTTTAATTGTCATTTTCATCAGCATTATTGAGGTGAAGGAATTGAGGCCCAAAAGCATTGTGACTTGCTAAGAGTCACAGAGCTAGAAAAACTAAACTTAATTTCCCCAAGTTTGTAGTCTAGTTCTCCTTCCATTACATTTTTTTCTTTTTCCCACACACACACAGACACACAAGCTGAAATAATTTTTAGAAGCTAACAATTGTTTTAAAATATTTTGGGGGCACCTGGGTGGCTCAGTCGGTTAAGCCTCCAACTTCGGCTCAGGTCAGATCTCACGTTTGTGGGTTCGAGCCCCGCGTCGGGCTCTGTGCTGACAGCTAGCTCAGAGCCTGGAGCCTGCTTCCGGTTCTGTGTCTCCTCTCTCTGCCCCTCCCCCTCTCATGCTCTGTCTCTCTCTGTATCAAAAATAAATAAAACATTAAAAAAAATTAAAAAATAAATAAATAAAATATTTTGAATTTTATTATATCTATATATGTTAAACCTTGGGAAACCAGGCATTTTCATAATAAAGCAACGTCTGACCTGTCCTCATCTATGGAGAATGTGAAGTATTTTTCTTAAGGTTACTATTTTAAATAAGAGACTAGCAAAGTGAATGTAAACCTTTGTGTGTTTTGTTAAGCTTGAAGAAACAAACAGCATGCTAACCAAAGACAATGAATTATTAAGAAAAGAAAATGAAGAACTAACTGATAAAATGAGGAGGACAGAGGAAGGTATGTCAGGTTTTTTGTTTTGTTTTAGTTATAATGTCTAATCAAGTTCAAAGGTAAATCTTTATTTATATTGTGTATTAGGTTTTTGAAATATTTGTTTTCATATGTTAAAGTAGCTTCTCTAGCCTTAAGAATTATCTTAGTAGAACCTAAATGTTCTCATCTCAGAAAATGTTAAATATGTGAGGTGATGGATGTGTTAGTTAACTTGATGGAGGAATCCTTTCACAAGGTTTACATGTATCAAATCCTCATATTGTATAATTTATGTATCTTGCAAATTTATTTGTCAGTTATACCTCAGTAAAACTGAATAAAGAAGAATTATCTTAATAAGTTTACTAAAAGTTATAATGTAGTATGTATATATGCTTGCATAATTAAGAACATTGTTATTTTTGAATGCAGAAATTTAATGTCCTATAATAACACTTTATGTAATTTGTTTAACAGAATATAAACTGAAGAAAGAGGAAGAGATCAATAATCTTAAGGCTGCCTTTGAAAAGAATATCAGTACAGAGAGAACCCTTAAAACACAGGTATACATTCTCAGCCTTTTCCATATGTATGTATTTGAGTATCATATATTCAGAAGCTAATATTTGCTCTTTGTGAACTTTTTCTTAAAACTTAGGTTATAATGTTCAGTCTTTTCATTGGAACAATAATGTAATATTCCTTCTTCATTAAATATAGAAGGCTTTTTCAGGAAATTGGATTTTAATTGAGTTCAGAAAGTAGCTTGTCTACTCATTTAGCTAGTATGAACATGTTTTAGATTCTACACAAGGCCTATAATTGACAGTAGGAAAACTTAATGAAGAGAAAACACTTGACTAAAGCCACGAGTGAAGAACTGGGAATAAGGAAGTAAGAAACTATAGGGGTGGCTGTATCATTTTGCTATATATTTAATGATGCAGCTAGATCATGTTTTTACTAAAACTTGATATCTTACCATTTTACTAACTTATACAGTAGTTTAAATTCTTCATAAGGTCTGTGTACCCCAGTTGCTTTTTATGGTAAAATAAATATTTTTTACTACTTATTAAACAATTATAATAGCTTCTTTATCACTTATCTACTGACCCTCTCAGCAGTTTTTATTGTTGCAACTAGATTAATCCTTCAAAAGTATACTTAATATCTGTTGAAAATCCTTCAATAGAAGGATTGTACTTACTTTTATATCAAATCATGTATCATGAAGAAAAGGATTGACATTTATTACATAAAAATTCAAGTCTGTGGAGCCCAAAACAACATAAGTTGAAAGAAAACAAACTAGGAAGAATATTTACAACAAATGTAGATAAATATAAATAAAAGAGCCTCTGCAAATAAGAAAAAGACAGTCTAATATGAAGAAATGATACATTTGAGAAAAAAAATTTTAAGAAGCTCACCCACAGCCATAAACCAAGAAATAGAAATTAAAACAATAATGAGGTATCTTTTTGAAACGGACGCATTTAAAGGAGAGAGATATGATACTCCTCTTTAGCATGAACATAGAGAAATTTATTTCTATAGTTTTTGAGGGAGTAAACTATAAGAACAACTAACATATTTTAATGTGCATATTCTTTGACCCAGTAACTGCACATTTAGGAATTTATCCTGTGTCAATAACTCCATAAATGCTCAAAGAACACATACAAATGTAATTACAGCAACATTAAAAAAATTTTTTCCACTGTTTATTCATTTTTGAGACACAGAGACAGAGCATGAGTGGAGGAGGGGCAAAGAGAGAGGGAGACACAGAATCCAAAGCAGGCTCCAGGCTCTGAGCTAGAACCCATGAACTGTGAGATCTGACCAACTCTGCCATGCAGAGCACTACATTAACAACAGGTTTTAAAAATTTTTTTAATGTTTATTTATTTTTGAGAGAGAGAAAGAGCAAGCTAGTGGGAGAGTTGCAGAGAGAGAGGGAGACAGAATCCGAAGCAGGCTCCAGGCTCTGAACTGTCAACACAGAGCCTGACATGGACTTGAATTCATGGAACACAAGATCCTGACCTAAGCTGAAGTTGGACCCTTAACCAACTGAGCCAGCTAGCCCCCCACAACATTGTTTTTAATGGTGAAAAATAAAAATAACCCAACCACCCATCAGCATAGTATTAATAAATCATAATATATCCATACAATACAATGCAAAAGAGCCATTAAAAATAAACAAAATAGACATATATGTAATGACATGGGTAATTATATTTCTTATGATATATGATATAGTAGTAAATTTAAAAAGCAAGTTACAACATAGAATGTATAGAATGATTTCATTTTTTAATTTAAATATACATTTAATCAGCTTATATATGTAAAGAAAAATTTAAAAGGACATACACCCAGCAGATTGAAAAAAGAGACTTTAGCAGAGGTGCTCTTTGATGTGTGATACTACAAGGGTTTTTTCACTTTCTTCATAATATAGTTCTGCATTTTATTTTTCTTGTAATAAATGTGTTAGATTTACTATTAGGAAAAAACCAGTATGCATTATGAGTTCAATGAGATAAGCACTTACTCCATTAAAATATGTATGGGCTCCTCATCCTAGATAGGACTAAATGTACATGGAAATGACAGTAGCTAGGGCTTTTTTTATGTTTTAAATGAAAAATCTTTTTTTTTAAATATAATTGCAGAATACCATAACTTATGTTTTACTTTATGTAGCTTAATTTCACATGCTTTTAACACTTCTTCTCAATTTTAATATGTTCTTTCCTTCTGGGAAAAGGGATTAGCCTCAACTAACACTTATATTTACGTTCCCTCTTACATTCAAAAGGGCCTTGGTGTGGCCTAGTCAGGTACCATCTGCTTACTTGCCTATTTGTCCAAGGGAAAAAAATTATCTTGGGCATTTTTGCCTGTGTGTGGTTTCATCTGATTATAGTGCCATCCTTGACACTTCTATTTAATACTAGTTCTTCTTTGCTTATCCAACTCCTATTGGTCTTTTTAAGAAACATAACGTAGACACATGTGTAGTACACAGGAAGCCATCCCTGACTTCCTCAGGTCTCAGTTAGGTACTGCTCCATTGCACCTTTGCTAGCCTCTTTTCTTTTAATTACCAACCTGTACTGTAATGCTTGCTTGACTGGCTTATCCGGGTTAGGCATATCAGTATTTTCTGTTTTTATATCTAGTACTTATCAAAGTGCCTACATACAGTATACATGCTGAATAATTATCGAACAGCAAATGGATTTTTACAAGCCTATCTTATTATTTGAACAATGAGATAAAACAATAATAGTTACTTGTGCTACGGGTTATGCTCCAGCCTATATTAGGTTCTTCTGATTTTCCAGCACAGAATAGTCCTTCCTGATATTGAGGAAGAAAATACATTTTAGTGGAGATTTAAATCAGTTGGTTCCAACATAGATTCTTATTTAATGATATTTGAATATTTGAATAGGCTGTTAACAAGTTGGCAGAAATAATGAATCGGAAAGACTTTAAAATTGATAGAAAGAAAGCTAATACACAGGATTTGAGAAAGAAAGAAAAGGAAAATCGAAAGCTTCAACTGGAACTCAATCAAGAAAGAGAGAAATTCAACCAGATGGTGGTGAAACATCAAAAGGAACTGAACGACATGCAAGCGGTAGGGGTGTGTGTGTGTGTGTGTGTGATTATTTTCTTAATTTGCTATTTCTATTTATACCTATTATCTATTGATCTTCTCTAGATATTTTAGTAAAAAATGCATATTCAGGTTTATACTTTCCACAGTTTGATCATTATTATTCCAATATGAACCATGATCTTGAAGAACTAGAATGATACTCCATTGCCTATTAATCATGATAATTTTTACCAATTAGCATTTGCATAATTAAAGATGCTCCTTTGAGAGAATCAAATAAAAGTTTTGCCTCTTTGGTTTTTTATTAAAATTGAGATATGACTGGTATAATATTAACTACAGTTGAGTTCTACTGTAGTTGAAAATCCTCTAAGATTTGAAATATTATAGATTTTTTGTTTTCTCTAATCAGGACTTAACTTTTCTGAAATCAGAATATCAAACTCAGGGTTTTTTTTATATATATTTCCTGGCCTGTTATAGCACAAAATTGAGAACATGGTCTCTGGTCCTAGGTTGACTTGGACTCTATTATTTATGGTTTTACCATCCTGAGAAGCTTTCCATATTTTTTAAGTTGTTTCATTTGGCGTCATAAAAGCATTTCCTATTGCTTTAACAGGTGTTTGGTTTTTGGGTTTTGATGCTTTATATTTAAAAAATAAAAACAAAAAATTTGTTGAAAGCAAGGCAAAAAGGAATTTACCAAGCATGTATTACTGAGGAAGAGAACTTGCATTTATAAAATTGTATCAAAATCTGTTCATAAAGTTTATACTGATTTTTTAGTATTAGCAGTTTGGGATTCTTTATAGTTTCATTAATTCTCAATTTTTAATGTTGGAAATTTGATTTTGATTTTTTTATATTTTGTTGGTATTTTTCAAAAATAGCAATTGGTAGAAGAATGTACACATAGGACTGAGCTTCAGATGCAGTTGGCTAGCAAAGAGAGTGATATTGAGCAATTGCGTGCTAAACTTTTGGACCTTTCGGATTCTACAAGTGTTGCTAGTTTTCCTAGTGCTGATGAAACTGATGGAAACCTTCCAGGTAAGAATATTTCTGTTATTTCATTCAGGTTTGCTTAAATGTCATGGAAAATAATGTATGTTTCTTTCATTTAGCTTTCAACTTGTCACTTTCTTTTTCCCATGGATCCTTAAGAAATTTATGCTTCTGTTAGCCAAAGTCTGATTATGTTTGCATTTTATAGACTAAAAGCAGTGAAAAGAAATTTTAGGCTATTAAAATAAATCTCAATACTACAATATACTTGAGGTCCATGCAAAAAAGTAGCTACCTTTTATATAGGAAATGGATGATTAAGTCTTTGGTGTTGTAAAAGCAAGGTATTAAGCAGGCTGTGTTTTAGCTTATGGGCAAGTAATAAATTGTATCATTTATCTTGAATGTATCATAGATAAGCTGCTATATAATGGTTGCCACTTCAGATAGCTGTGAAATTAGGTGATTAACTAGTTGTTACTTAACCTTCTAATTTCTGTATAAGTCTAATTACATGAAATAGAAGTTGGGGTTCTGATTTTTTACTTTGCTTATCCATTTGGAGTGTCATTGTAACTACTGTATTGTAAATGATGGAAAATAATTGCATATGTTAAATAAATAGTGTTATATTCTAAAAAAAAATAAAGTTACCACAAAAAAAATTAAATAAATAAATAAAATAAATCTCAGAGGCTCTACCTTAATAGAAATCTAAAGAAGTTTACGAACAAAAAACAGCCTAACTGCATGGTGAAAGTTGAAGCTGCTGTTTATACTCTCACTATTTAAAGAAAATTATATGTGTTTTCATGAGTAGCAGCTCTTTAATGTTCTCTTGGGGAGTTTTTTTGTTTTTATGTATTCTGTGCAAAAACCAAGAACTGTACTTAATCAGAACCATAGCAGCCTACATAGAGACTTTTCTAAAGCGGTAGTGATAAACTGTAGTCAGCTTTAAGCTTCAAATTTAGAGAAATAGATACAAGGGATTGAGAGATGTAGTGACGGGACAGAGAGTCACATAAAGGCAAAAGTGAGTATCTAGGGTTTCAGAGTTTTTCTATGTCTTTTTTTTTTTTAACCCAGTTGAAAATCAATTAAAAATCTTGGGCCCTGGGGCAACTGGGTGGCTTAGACAGTTAAGCATCTGACTTCAGCTCAGGTCATGATATCACAGATCATGAGTTTGAGCCCCGCATCAGGCTCTGGGCTGAGACAGCTCAGAGTCTGGAGCCTGCTTCTGATTCTATGTCTCCCTCTTTCTCTCTGTCTATTCCCTGCTCATACTCTGTCTCCTTCAAATATAAACATTAAAAAAAGTTTAAAACAATCTTGGGTTTAGTGTAAATTATAGTACTTTTATGTCTTTTTAACAGAGATAAGCAATACACATAATACAGGTTCAGTTTATAAGTGACTAGGTTGTAAATATTAAAATATGCATTTGAATTTAAAGATATAAATATTTACATACACACACAAACTTGACATGCTACTGCATAGTATTTTTTTTAATTTTAATGTTTATTTTTGAGAGAGAGAAGATCAGAGTGAGAGCACAGGAGGGGCAGAGAGAGAGAGAGAGGGAGACACAGAATCTGAAGCAGATCCCAGATTCTAAGCGGTCAGCACAGAACCTGATGCGGGGCTCAAACCCATGGTCTATGAGATCATGACCTGAGTCCAAGTTGGACTCTTAACCAACTGAGCCACCCAGGTGCCCCCTACAATACTACTATATACTCCTAGTTTAAGGTTTTCGAAGTTTTGTTTACATGGTCATAAACTGGAAAATTGATTTTAATTTATGTATTTCCTGAATAATGTGTTAATAGATATTTATGAAGCAGCATGTTTTATATTAGACGGATTCTATTTTAACAGATCCTGTTTTTTGAGAATTAGATATAAAAACTGAATAGACTTCTTAGAAAATATTATTGTTCTTGGTCAAGAAAGTGGGACTCAAAGTGAGAAGTGAATTCAACTCTTTCTTATATACCATGTAATCCCTGCCCTCCTTCTTTTGTGTCTCTTCTAGCCCAAAATCAGATCTCTCAGAAGGGCATGGAGTAAAATTTCTTATTACAATGGTCAAGGAATTCCTTCTCTTTTCCCATTTTTGGTTCTCTGAAACCTTCTGCCTCTTGAGAATCTTGTAGGTGCATGTCCTTTATCAGAGGATCACATTGGATTTAACAAGAACCTCTTGCTTCAGCTGTTGTTTGAAAACCTTTCAAAAGTTAGATTTAATCATCAGAGTATGACTTTTAGGAGTGTTTGGCTACATTCTTTCAATTGTTGAACTGAAATTGTAGCTTAGAGTCCAGGGATTTTTTTTTTTATTTAGTGAAAGTTAAATATCCCATCCAGGCTTTTTGTTTATTCTCCCTTTCCCCCTTTATCTTTGGTTATAATAATGTCTTATTATGTGTATCTTGGTTTCCTTTTTATTAGGTTAAACATTTCAGAGACTGATCCATTATTGGTAAATACTATTTGGAAAAAATTTGAATTGAATGATGAATTTCAGGGACATCTAAAGAAGGAGGAAGGTGATGGTTTTGTCTTCCATTCTTACTCAGGAAAACCAATTCAGAGGATGATCAGATGGTTTAATTAGCTGACTTAAGTTAGAGATCATTTAGATTTCAGAATCTTGACCTAATAAGTACACTTAAGAGAATCAGTCAGCAGAGTGTCTGACTTCAGTTCAGGTCATCATCTCATGGCTCCTGAGTTCAGGGCCCCACATCAGGCTCTGTGCTGACAACTGAGAGCCTGGAGCCTGCTTCAGTTTGTCTCCATCTCTCTCTGCCCCTCCCCCACTTACACTCTGTCCCTTCCTCAAAAATAAACAAACATTTAAAAATTCTTTCTTAATTTTAGAAAATTAAACTACAGACTGAAAAAGGGAGAACTTTGAATAGAATACATTTACTCAAAAGTTATATAAAGGCCTTTTGAAATATGGATCATATTTTTTTAGTTCAGTGAGATGGGTGTTTTTAAGTAATTGGGTAGATGAACTGATAATATGACTCCGTTTTAGATTTCATCATTCAATATAAAAATTCTCATTTAATTATCTTCTATATCTAGAGCTCAGCCTCTACTTGTCCTTAAGTAGATGCAATCTCTCCTGTTTCCCAATTCTGAAAAGCTTAGAAAAGAAATTACGTCATACAACCTTTTGAAGTTCTTAAATCATTTTTATTCTAATTCTTTTATGTCTTCATTTGGTTCTGTGGCAGGTTGTGGTGTAGCACACTGTGTAAATATAAAGGTTACTCTTGAGTTAAGATTTGCCTATTGCCTAAATGACAAAAAGGCAATGTGATAACTCTTGTTCTTTCTCTTTCCTTGTTTTGGAACTGTTGACCTCATAATCTGAATATAATGTAAAAGTAGATGAAGCACTAGGAAAAACACTTAGTATCAATACTCTAATATTCATGATCTCTTACGGATTATCTGCCTCATTCTCTTTCCATCTAGCTTTATCAGTCTTTGTAATTTAATCCTGTAAATGGTGGGTTTCTTGGTGTGTTTCCAAGTATTTGAATATATGAGAACTTCCAACTTGCCCAAATCTAATCAATGATTTGGAAATTATCCATCAGAATTCTTGAGCATTAATTTCATTTTTATATCACTTCTGAATATAATTAAAATATTTGGGGATGGTTCCTTAGCTCTGTTTCTTAAGCAGTACATGTTTATCCAAGTAAAACTTTGGTAGTCTTCAGCAGTTAACTTTGATATTTAAACTGGCTGTATTGGATATTGATTTATATATAGTTAGCCTCTATGTGTCTTATTTGGGTAAAGGAGTCAATTGCTGATTTGCAATAATATCTAATTTTTTTGTAAGTTAAAATTGCTTTACAAATAACATAAAACCTGGAGCCACTTTGTTTTTGTACTTTCTGCTTTTATGGCATATTATTGATGATGATCTAGAGTTAGAAGTCCTAAACATGTTTTAATCTGGAGAAGATGGTTTCTGTATTTGTGATGGAAAAGATGGTATTTAAAACATTTTACTTTCAGATTGCTATGTAGGTCGCAAGTTGTCATGGTTTTAAAGGAGGTTTTTAAATATATATATAACTAATACATTAGTATCTAAGATGGGAGTAAATAAACAGAGGAGAAGCTAGGAAGTATTTTTTAATTTGTCCGTGAGCTTAGTTCACCTGCTTCTGTGAAGGGAATGCACCAGAAGCAGAAACAAAAATTCTTTCCTGTAACACTTTTGTTTTAAATTGGTGAAAACCAGGGACACCGGGGCGGCCCAGTTGGTTAAATGTCTGACTTCCACTCAGGTTGTGATCTGCCGGCTTGGCTTGTCAGTTTGAACCTTGTGTTGGGCTTTGTACTAATAGCTTCATATTCTGTGTCTTCCTCTCTGTCTGCTTCTCCCCCACTTGCACTCTGTCTCTCTTAAAAATAAATAAACATTTAAAAAACTAAAAAAATATATTATTATAAACTGATGAAAACCTTCACATATCCTCAGCACCTTTTTTTGAGTTCCAAATTTCCTTATTTAATTTAAATAAGAACAAATATAAAATTGAGCTTATTTGATTCATAAAATGCCTTTGATATACAAAATTTCTTTAGAAACACGGAAATGACAGATAAAGTCATAACCTACAATAGTCCATCAAAAATATATTTAAGAAAACACTGGCAGATTAATCCAACCCTAGAGTCATAAAGCATAAATATTTTTGGCGTTTATTCTCATAAGAGAAATAACTAGGGTGTGGGGCATTTTGGCATACACAGTTTTGTATAAAGGTCAAAATTTGGTGGCTTACCCATCTTTTCTGTGAGGAATTACTGGTATTACATAGGAGTAAGAGCTGCAATTTGGGGCACACTGAAGGAAAATTTTCCTAACAAAAACTTGTTGCTTTTGTAAGAATATTTGTGAGTGATTAACAACCTTCTGCGTGTTATTTAATGGAAAACTGCCCTTTGGATTTTTTTTTAAATATGTATTTTTGATGGAGCACAAGCAGGGGAGGGGCAGAAAGAGAGGGGACAGAGGATCCAAAGTAGGCTCTGCCCTTGACAGGCTGATAGTGGTGAGCTTGACGGGCTCGAACTCATGAACTATGAGATCATGACCTGAGCCGAAGTTGGACACTTAACCAACTGAGCCATCCAGGTGCCCCTAAAACTGCCCTTTGGTTTTTAAACCATTATTTAAATGGTTTTAATATTTAATTATTATTTATAATTATTTGTTATTAATTATTTAATTATTATTTATAATCATTTATTATATAAATAATTCTTTTGAAAAGGGTAGCTTTAACTGAATAATTCAGGGGGGAAAACAGAACTATAAAATAATCAACAAATACGTATCAAGTACCTACCTACTCTATGTGTCAAATGCCTTGGAGTATATAAAAATAGTGTTCGGATATAGTCCCTGATCTTACAAAACTTACCAAGGAACTACTTAAAGGCAAAAAAAAATTATTGATGTACTAAATAATAGCAACTAAGAAGTTGCTGTGAGTAGTTGGGAGAAGAGGAGGATTGTTTTGAGCTGAGTTCCACCTTAACAACTACAATTTAGATGAAAAGGAGTAACAAAAGCAAAGGACATTAGGTACATGGAAGAAGTTGTAACAAGAAGAATACTACTTCCAATTCAATTAACTGCAAAGCTTTTTAGTTAAAGGACAGAATTGCATTGTATTCTAGGAACAGAAACTCAGAAATTAGCCTGCCAGGGTAAACTCTGTGTAACTTTGATAGTTACTGATAGAGTATACCCTTGGGCAAGTCAGTTTACCTTCTAAACTTTGGTGTTCTTCATTTGTAAATGGAGGAGAATGATTGTAGAATCTATACTAGCCTTTATTCATAGGAATATAATATACATTCATGGGATAATATATAGATTAAATGTTTTACCTATTGTTACTGTTACTCTAAGACTTAGATGTTTTACAGCTTTCAAGTTACACGGGGAAAGGAATTATATATTCCCATTAGGGTCATGATTTAAGCATTGTACTTGAAAATTGGTTATTTTTAATTTTGTGTGTGTGTTTCAAATATAAGACAGGTGTAGAAAACAATTAAATGCTCTTATCTCTAACCTGATATAAAATAATTATTTCTAACAATCTTTTTCCTCCAGATATTACTCATAAATATTAATTGTATTTAAACAGTAATAATATTTATTTTTAAATTCCTTGATTGTATTAGTCAAGGAATTTCTGGTATGCAAAAACTGGTTAATGTAATAGCAGCTGAGCAACTCAATTCTATGTTTTTGGGCTATTAAGTTCCAGTATCACATATTTAAAAGTCTGTATTTATACCTCTTTAGTTTGAAAAGAATTGCAGTTGGACTTAAGTAACCCCCAGCCAAACTTCAGCAATTTTATTGAAGTTATTATAGGTGTTTTACCAATAAGTTTATCATAATATTATGCTAAGAAAACAAATAAAATGCTTTCTCTTATTCTTTATATCTAGTTGATTCTGCCTGCATTCCTTATTTATTTATCTTCTGTTCTTATCTTCTGTGAGTAATAGGACACCTCTCTGTACTTTTGCTTGCTCTTTCTTGTGTAAATCATTGCTCTGATTTGTTCCACTTGCTGCATTTTTTTATTTTGCTAAATAGTTTTATAAGTGTTAAATGATATTTAAAGTCTTCTGTATCATATCCCATTTAAGCTGCAATCCATTCCAGTCTTGCCTGGCTCTAAAGGGTATTGTTTTACTTCATACTTTTATAATTGAGTACTAAACGTTAATTTTATGGGAAAAGTGGCTTGGAATTTTTTTCTGCAATATTTGTATGGCCATTACAGTTGATTTGTGTGATTGAAGCATGGAAGAGCAAATTGTAGCATTTATTCATTTAGCTGTGTTCAAATGCCTGTTGCTGCATGCCATCAAACAACTTGTAATAGCTTTTCCTCTTATTACTACTTAAGGCTGAATACTACATATTTTTTTCCTCCTAGAGTCAAGAATTGAAGGTTGGCTTTCAATACCAAATAGAGGAAATATCAAACGATATGGCTGGAAGAAACAGGTATATATGCCTCATTTTTTCTAATTGATATTCTGTTTTATATTTTGCTTTTAAAACATAGAACTTGTATTAATTGCTTTATTTTTAGGATTGATCTTAGATTAATACAATATACTTCAGACATAAATGACAATCATTGTGCTTATTTTAAACCAAGTTAATGTTGCTCTTACATATCTTCCCCTATTTTTCTCATTTCAGTATGTTGTAGTAAGCAGCAAAAAAATTTTGTTCTATAACGATGAGCAAGATAAGGAACAATCTAATCCATCCATGGTATTAGACATAGAGTAAGTTGCCTTTGGTTGAGTTTTAAATCAGTTGGATGTTAATTTGTGGTAATTTTTTATAGACTTACAATTTTGTTTATATTTTGTTATTTAACTGATATTACCTGCTTTTCTTAACAAATTTTAAAACTTCATATTAGGGGCACCTGGGTGGCTCAGTTGGTTGAGCATCTGACTCTCAATTTCAGCTCAGGTCATGATCTCACGGTTTGGGGATGCAAGCCCCACATTGGGCTCTACACTGACAGTGGGGGCCTGCTTGGGATTATCTGTCTCCCCCTCTCTTTCTGTTCCTCCCCTATTCTATCTCTGAAAATAAATAAACTTAAAAATTTTTTAATAAATATAAAATTTCATATTAAACCTTTATCAAAATGGAAGGGGAAATTTACATAACTGATTACAAATTTTAATTTCAAATGTTTATTGGTTTTAAGTTCAGAGAGCATCTTCAAAAGTACTGTATGTGATTATGCAGTCATTGTTAAGGATATATAAATACATCTTCTGCTTTTTAATAGTGGATCACAGAGGCCTTTAATAAGCTTAGGATGTCTCCCCTGTATTCATTCTAAAACCGTTTCCTAAGCACTGCTGCCTGTATCATCATGAGTGCTATAGATTATAAAAGATGAGTAAGACAGTTCCATGTTTAAGGAGCTTACATACAAATAGTAGAAAAGGTAAAACATCCAACAAAATACAAATTCAAAGTGAAATGCGGTGGGTGCTATTCATGAAAAATATAAACTTAAAATGAAGTGTTGACACTCCTTTGGAATTAAACATGTATAAAATCAATTATACCTAGAATGTAAAATGAATTGAGCAGCTACCAGAGGGTTCTTAAATATCCATTTTTTCCTTTTTTTCAAGGATAATTAACATACAGTATTATATTAGTTTCAGGTGTACAATATTGGGAGTCAACAATTCCATATTTACTCATTGCTTATCACAATAAGTGTAATCTTAATCCCCTTTACCTGTTTCACTCATCCTCCCACCTCCCCTCTGGTGACCATCAGTTTGTTCTCTAAGAGTCTGGTTTTTTGTCTCTTTTTTTCTTTGTTCATTTGTTTCTTAAATTTCACTTACAAGTGAAACAGAGGATTTGTCTTTCTCTGACTGACTTAGTTCACGTAGCATTATACCCTGGATATCCAAGATCTATCTATGTTGTTGCAAATGACAAGATTTCATTCTTTTTATGTCTGAGCAATAACTCTATTCACCTACAAATGGATGCTTGTGTTGTTTCCATATCTTGGCTATTCTAAATAATGCTGGAATAAACATAGGGGTTGTATATATCCCTTCAAATTAGTGTTGTTGTATTCTTTGGATAAATACCCAGTAGTAGAATTACTGGATCATATGGTAATTCTATTTTTACTTTTTTGAAAAACTTTTATACTGTTTTTCGTAGTGGCTACACCAGCATGCATTCCCAACAGTGCACAGGGGTTCCTTTTTCTCCACATCCTTGCCAACACTTGTTATTTCTTATATTTTTAATTCTAGCTATTCTGACAGATATAAGGTGTTCTCTTGTTATTGTTTCAATTTGCATTTCCCTGATGGTTACTGATGTTGAGCATCTTTTCATGTGTCTATTGGCCATCTGTATGTCTTCTTTGGAAAAATGTCTGCTCCTGTCCTCTGCTCATTCTTAAATTGGATTCTTTGGGAGTTTTTTGGTGTTGAATTGTATAAGTTCTTTATATATTTTTTATATTAACCCCTTATCATATAATTATTTGCAAATATCTTCTCTCATTCAGTAGGTTGATGGCTTGTTCTGTTGATGGTTTCTTTTGCCGTGCATTTTATTTTGGTCTAGTCCTAAGAGGTTTAATTTTGGTTTAGTTTTCCTTCCCAAAGGAGATCTATCTAGAAAAAATCTTTGACATTATCAAAGAGATTACCGCTTATGTTTTCTTCTAGAAGTCTTATGGTTTCAGGTCTCACTTTTAGGTCTTTAGTCCATTTTATGTTTATTTTTGTGTATGGTGTAAGAAAGTAGTCCAGGTTTTTGTTTTTTGGGTTTTTTTTGCATGTAACTGTCTAGCTTTTCCAGCACCATTTGTTGAAGAGACATTTTCCTGTTTTGTATTCTTGCTTCCTTTGTTGTAGGTTAATCAATCATAAAAGCATGGGTTTCTTTCTGGGCTATCTGTGCTCATCTTGTGATCTGGGTGTCTGTTTTTGTACCAATAACATACTGTTTTGATTTCCTAATTTTTTAAAGAAGTATTGGTTTTAAAAATTTAAATGACCAACTTAAATCAAATGATACATAAATACTAATATTAGAGACATTATCTTTCAACTGAGTTAAATGCTTTCATACTGATGAAAGTTTGTTGTTTTACCTTTTTGTTGAAGTATAATTTTTATAAAATGCATACATCATAAGTATTCTATTTTTTTGACAATTACAAACACCCATGTAATCATTACCCATTACACATTTCAAGATAAAGTATATTTCCATCATCCTGCATCCCCCTATTTCCTCAGGGGGAAAAAAAGATCATCTGAATTCTGTTACTGAGTTTTGCCTATTCTAGAATTTCCTATAAATGGAATCATACAATATGTATTCTCTTGTGCCTGGCATCTTACACCCAGCATAGTGTTTTGCTATGTGTATCAATTGTCTGTTCCTTTTATTGCTGAGTGGTATTCCATTGAATTAGTATATTTCAGTTCTTCTCTTGATGAACATTTGGCTTGCTTTCAGTTTGGAGTTATTATAAATAAAACTGTTAAGAACATTCTTTTGCTGGATTTATGTTTTCATTTTTCATGTGCAATTACTTAGTGGAATCCTGGGTATTGAGTAAATCTGTGTTTAATCTTTTAAAAATCTACCAAATAGTCCTCAGAAATAGTCACACTGTGTTATGCTCACCAGCAGTATATGAATTTCAGTTTCATGTTTTCACCATTTTATGGTGCTGTCAGTCTTTGATTTATGCTTTTCTTTTTTTATTTTTAATTTTTTCATTTTAACTCCAGTGTAGTTAACATTTTGACTATTCTAATGAATGTGAAATGCTATCTTAGTATTGTCTTAACTTGTATTTTCCCTATGACTAATGATACCAAAAATCTATTAAGGTGTTCATTGGCCATTTGTATATCTTAAATATCTCCATGTCTGTTGCCCATTTTAAATTGGATTACTTGTCTTTTTCAAGATAGATTTGTAAAAATTTTTTTGTGTGTTTTTAATTTATTTTTGAGAGGGAGACAGTGCACAAGCAGGGGAGGGACAGAGAGAGAGGGAGATACAACTCTGAAGCAGGCTCCAGGCTTGAGCTGTCAGCCCAGAGCCTGACACAGGGCTCATACTTGTGAACTGCAAGATCATGACCTGAGCTGAAGTCAGAAGCTTAACCAACTGAGCCATTCAGGTGCCCCTGCAAAAGTTCTGTATACATATTCTGGATATGAGTTCTGTATCCGAAATATGTAGTGCAAATATTTCCTAATCTGTGGCTTGCCTATTCATTTTCTTTATGGTGTCTTTTCATGGAAACAAATTTATTAATTTTTTAAAAGATAGCCTTTTGTAGTTTGTCCAAGAAATTTTGCCTCCAGAGATTGTCAGTGTATTCTGTGTTTTCTTTTAGGAGCTTTCTTTTTCTAGGCTTGATATTTATGATTTAAAAAAATTTTTTTAATGTTTATTTATTTTAGAGACACAGAACGTGAATGGGGCTGGGGGCAGGGAGAGGATGCAGAAAGAGAGGGAGACATAGAATCTGAAGCAGGTTCTGTCAGCACAGAGCCCATTGTGGGGCTTGAACTCACAAACCGCAAGATCATGACCTGATTCGAAGTCACACGGTTAACTGACTGAGCCACCCAGGCGCCCCTTAAGTTACAATTAATCTCAAAATTTATTTTTTTGTTTGGTAAGAGGTTGCCGTTGAAGTTAATTTTGTATGTGCATGTATATTTTCCATGTGGATCTGGTTATTCCAGTACTATTTGTTCTTTATATATTGATCTTGAGTCTGGTAATCTTGTTCATTAACTAATTTTATTGGGTTTTTGGTGGATTCCATGGGACTTTTCTCTAAGTATAATCACATCATCTCCAAAGAATGATAGTTTTATTTCTTTCCAGTGTATATGCCTTTCTCACATGTATGGATTCATATGATTACCACCAAATATAGAGCAGTTCCGTCTCAGGGAACCATAATGCTACCCTTTTGTAGCCAAAACCAGTGCCCTTTCTGCCTCCATCTATAATCCTGTTCTCCACCTCTATAATTTTGTGTTTTCAAGCATGGTCATATAAATGGAATCAAATAGTTTGTAACCTTTGAGATTATCTCTTTTCACTAAGAATAATTTTCTTGAGATTCATCCAAGTTATCATTTGTTTCTCTTTATTGTTGAATATGAATGTACCACAGTGTTTAACCATTCATTTGGGCTGTTCTCAGGTTTGGGCTGTTATAAATCAAGCTGATCTGAATATTCATGTACAAGTTTTTGTATAAATATAAATTTTCATTTCTATGGAATAAAGACCCATGAATTCAATAGCTGGGTCAATATGTGAAGCATATGTTTGTTTAGTTTTTTAAGAAACAGCCATGCTGGTTTTCAAAGTGGCTCTGCAGTTTTTACATTTCTGCCACAGTTGTATGAGTGATCTAGTTTCTCTGCATCTTCATCAGCATTTGGTGTTATTACTATTTTTAGTTTTTAAAGTCTGATAAGTGTGTAGTGATGCCTGTGGTGATTTTAATTTGCATTTCTCTAATAACTAATATGTTGAACATCATTTCATGTGCTTATTTGCCACCTGTATGTCCTCTTCAATGAAATGTTTGTCTTTTACTGTAAATGAGTTTAATAGATTGTCATATTTATTATCATCTTAGTAAATTGTTTCACGTTCGACCTGTAACCCAAGGAGATGTTTACAGAGCTGAAACTGAAGAAATTCCTAAAATATTCCAGGTAAAAACCTTTAAAATCTAATTTTAGAAGATCTTTTACTTAAGGACTAAATGCATTTTGTAAAGTATGCAAAAACACCAATGCTTTTTATACTTTGAAACTTATATGTACAAATTAAGACTTTTTAAAATCTTCCTTTTATCATTCCTGAATGTAGATACTATATGCAAATGAAGGTGAATGTAGAAAAGATGTAGAGATGGAACCAGTACAACAAGCTGAAAAGACTAATTTTCAAAACCACAAAGGCCATGAGTTCATTCCTACACTCTACCACTTTCCCGCCAACTGTGAGGCCTGTGCCAAACCTCTCTGGCATGTTTTTAAGCCACCTCCTGCCCTAGAATGTCGAAGATGCCATGTTAAGTGCCACAGAGATCACTTAGATAAGAAAGAGGACTTAATTTCTCCATGTAAAGGTAAGGCATAAAAATTACTTTAACAATTTATAGCAAATTAGATAATTAAGTCCCATTGAAATAATTTCTTCAAGTATAGCATTTTCTATACAAAGTTAAAAAGAGGTTATAAGAAGTAGTATTTTGACACTCATGGAGCAACATGTAGCCTTCATTTCACAGCTACAAAACATAATGTTTTTAAAGAAAATTACCCCCTTGTAAAAAAAAAAAAAACTTTAAGAAATTACTCTAAATTGGAGAGAAGAGCTGCAGATGAGTTCCACTATATTATTCCTCCTTGAATTTTTGCCTCCTGCTTGTTTTCTTTTTGTCTAGTTTTCGCTGCCTGGACCAACATGCAGGGTCATAAACAAATGTCTAGATTAACAAGGGTAGCATGAGAGAAAGAATATAGGCAATAGCTATTTTGAGATAAGAAACTTGGGACACACCTGGGTGGCTCAGTTGGTTGGGTGTCAGACTTTAGCTCAGGTCATGATCTCACTATCCATGAGTTCGAGCCCCATGTCAGGCTCTGTGCTGACAGCTCAGACCCTGGATCCTGCTTCAGATTCTGTGTCTCCCTCTCTCTCACACACTCTCTCTCTCTCTCAAAAATAAATAAACATTTTAAAAAGAAGATAAGAAACTTAGGTTCTAAAAATACATGAATTTGTTTCACTTCTGCATTTCATTTTTTACTTTATTTTTCTTAGTAGTTTGTGATTAGTGTCTTCTTTTTAAATTTTCAGGCTTAATTAAGGAGAGATATTGTCTAAGCTTAATTAAGGGTAGTAAATCTTTTAAAATTTTAAGAACTTAAAAAATTATTCATTCAGTAGGGCCATTTTAGGTATTTACTGTATGGCTTTATTTTTTCTATTTTTTAAAATGTTTGTTCTGAGAGAACGCACGTGCACGCAAGCCAGGGAGGGGCAGAGAGAGAGGGAGAGGGAGAGAATCTGAAGCAGACTCTGCACTGTCGGCATGGAGCCCAACGCACAGCTAAATCCCACAAACCATGATATCAAGACCTGAGCTGAAATCAAGAGTCTGATGCTCAACTGACTGAGCCACCGAGATGCCCTTGTATGACTTTAATTGTATCTTTTTTTGTTAACAGTCAGTTATGATGTAACATCAGCAAGAGATATGCTGCTGTTAGCATGTTCTCAGGATGAACAAAAAAAATGGGTAACACATTTGGTGAAGAAGATTCCTAAGAATCCACCATCTGGTTTTGTTCGTGCATCCCCACGAACACTTTCTACAAGATCCACTGCAAATCAGTCTTTCCGAAAAGTGGTCAAAAATACATCTGGAAAAACTAGGTAAGGATTACACTGTTAACCTTTCTGACATTTTTAAAGTGCTTGACTAATATCTGTTAAAATCTAAAATCTAATTGTTCTTTTCCCCATCGAGGGCATCATTTATTTATATATGACTTTACAAATTAGTTTGATTCCTGTTTGAAGTTAATAATAATCGTAAATTTCATATTTAGTTCCAGGGCCATGTCAGATTTCACTATCTTGGTTGGTGTTCATTAGCCCTTAATGTTCTAAACAACTTGTGGTTGTTTTTTCAGTCAAAATTATTTGGTATTATTAGTGAAAATGGTGTTGCAAATAAACTTTCCAGCTAAATATCCCCCTTCTCTTTTGTTTTAACTGGTTTTGATAGAATTTTTAAAAAATATTTATATGATATAATAAACAATTACAGGACATATTTAAACCCTTTCTGGAAAAGAGGTGATGATATCTCATTAAGTTCTCATTTTATACATTTTTATACATAAATGAGGCTCAGAGGAGTCAAAGAAAGCACTTGGACAAGATCACACAGCTAGTGGCATAGTCAGGGCTGAAACCTGTTTGTATTTTTATCCAATTCCAAAGCTTGTGTTTTTTATCCTATACCAAATACTAACTTTCCTAGAGTGTAACCCCTGTATTAAAAAGAACATTTTAATCTAGAAACTGACTAACACTGATTTGCATCTTTGCTAATGTCACTCAAGTCATCCAAGCAGACTTAATACTTTTTTTTTTTTAATCTTTCTTTATTTTTAAGAGAGAGACAGAGCATGAGCAGGGGAGAGACAAAGGGGTGTAGGGGTAAAGAATCTGAAGCAGGCTCTGGGCTCTTAGCTATCAGCACAGAGCCCGATGTGGGGCTCGAACTCACAAACTGGAAGATCATGATTTGAGCCGAAGTTGTATGCTTAACCGACTAAGCGACCCAGGCCCCCCAAAACCATGTTTAATTCATCCCATTTCTTCATTCCCTATTACCAATAACCAAGTCTAATTCTTTGAAAATGCCTAGTTAGGTGTTGTCTTCTGTATTCTTCACCCTCCATACTAGAGTGTATTATCATCTCACTCCTGACTTATTTCTGTAAAATCCTATATCCCCTCTCTCCTGTATAGGATAAAGCTGTATATAAAACTATATAAAATTGAATTATAGCTTTGTAAAAAACAAAAGAACACCATGTGTTTGAAATAGAGTAGAAGTAGAAAGAAGACAATACTAAGTGTATTTTTCCTTTTCCTATTTTCCAAATTTGGGGTATTAACCACATATGAAGGTAATATATATTTACCTTTCCCTCCAATTTGTTTCTTGCATTTTTAAACTGAGTATATTTCTTAAATTATAATTTTTTCTTCTTCTTCCCCCCCCTCCGCCCAGCAGTTAACCATGTGACCTAACGCCTTGTGGAATCACTTGGAATGCTACCTGATAAACCAGGCTTCTTTAACCATGCAGAGCAGACAGGCTGTTCCTTTGACACAAATATCACAGGCTTCAGGGTTAAGATTGCTGTTATTCTGTCCTTGCTTTGGCACAAAAGCACACTGAGGGTTTTTTTGTTTTTTAATTGCGGGTTTGCCTACAGGTAGATTAGATTAATTATTACTATGTAATGCAAGTACAATTAGGGAAAGGCTTACGTAGATATATTTTTTTAAAAAGGTTCTGCCTTTTTGAATTTCTAAGAAAACGCCTGTCAATCATGATAGAACAGAGTTTTCCTCATATGAGTGAGAGGAAGGGACTTTCACTTTCAAGTGGAATGGCCAATCACTATGAAGATCAGCTCATGGAAGGAGTAAAGAAAATATCTCAAAATGAGACAACTGAAATTCTTTTAAATGACTTCAGTCTTTGTGCTCTTGCAAGACTATACAAAACTATTTTTAGAAAACAGTGACATCACTTGACTTCAGTGCCCTCACTGTAGAATTTAAAAGCCTCACTTTTGATTGCCCATGGTGGACTTAAGGAGAATAAATATTTTACATTATGCTTTACAAAATACTGTATGTGTTTCAGCACGTTTATAGATTGGGGAATGGGAGATGGCGATAAAACATTTTTTTTTTACATTTAATCTATGCATTTTTGCCAAGCCATATTGAGTTATTTTACTACTAGAGACATTAGGAACTAACTGTACAAAAAAAAAAAACAAGTTTTAAAAGCATTTTGTGGGGTACATCATTTCTGTAATTGTATAATGTATTTCTTTGTGGTTTTAAGTGATAAAGACATTAAGTTAACAAACATATAAGAAATGTATGCACTGTTTGAAATGTAAATTATTCTTAGAACACTTTCAATGGGAGTTGCATTGCCCTTTTAGTGCCTTAATTTGAAAGAATGATTTTACTGCCATGACTAAATATAGAAATTTCAAAAGAACATATTTTCAAAAACGTGTGTCAGTGGGTTTCTTCATTGATAATTGGTTTAATTTAAAATTTAGAGGTTTGTTGGACTTTCATAAATTGAGTACAATCTCTGCATTAAACTACCTGCTATAATAATGAATGACTTTATAAAATTCTGCAAAATATGTAGGTTATATCAATATAAAATTATGACAATACATCTGTGATGTTTTCCAGTTAACATAGGAATTACCAGATAAATACTATTAAACTCTTGTCCTAAACAAGAGTTGATTTATATGGGCAGTATGATTTATTGTTTATATTTTTTAACCAAATACCTCCTCAGTAATTTATAATGGCTTTGCAGTAATGTGTATCAAATAAGAAGCACTGGAAAACTGATTTGTCTCTAGGATGATATGCATGTTTCAAGTGGTATTGAAAGCCGCACTGATGGATATGTAATAATAAACATATCTGTTATTAATATGCTAATGACTCTGTGCTCATTTAATGAGAAATAAAAGTAATTTATGGATGGATACCTTTAATAATGACTGGTGTTTTCTCATGGCTGAAATGAATAGAAACCGTATTATAAATTAGTCCCTGACTGTATACCAATGTTTGTTAAATTCCATGACTAGATTAAAGTGAATTTTTAAAAGAAAAATTGGTTTGGGCTCTAAAACAAGTTGTTTCAGTTGGCTAATGTCTGTTGGGAAACAGTTCTCTGTAAATCCCTTGCATTTCTCCACATCATGTGTGCAGTGGCTCGGACAGTCTTAGTTCTGGACTATCTTTACCAAGGATACTTGTATAGTAAACAGCCTTGGACAGTAACCTGTCTCTGTCAGTAGAAAGGCAGGTTGTTTACAGCCCAGTATAATAAAAGGTAATGTCTCCCTCCAGAGCAAAAGTTGGCAGATTTTCTTGTGCTCTTTATAAAAGATCAAATACCCTAAACGCCAGATTCTTCAACTGTAATGCAAACCCACTGCGTGCTCAGCATCCCCTTGGCCGCTCTGTGTTTTGGGGGGGACGCATAGGAGAACTGTCAGAATGTGAAGCTCATGCTGCTTGCTATATTGTTAGTAGACAGTTGTTTGGCTCTGTAAGGTCCAGTGAAGTACAGACAACAATTAATTCTAATTAGTTAAAGAAGGAGACCTGAGCATGGAACTCTTGAGAACTGACAGAGATAAGCCACAATGAAGAACCAGGTCAGCCAAGAGAGCTGCTTCTCTTCTCTAAGTTCAAAAACCCATTCAATCCCAAAGTATACCAACATGGAAAGAACCAGGAGAGTGCCATGATCAGAAAGGCACACAAATGCTGGTTCTTTACAGTATTTTGTTACGCCTGCTACAGTTCACACCAAGTTAGATACTTTACACAATTCTTGCCACTTACGAACCTTTTGTCTGGACACAGGAATCTGTCAACACTGCCTCAGAAAATCACTTTAATCATCTCACTTCTGCCTTCTGTGGATACATCTGCTTTTCCAAAACTAAACCACATCCAGAACTCTAGCTGCAAGGTAATCTGGGAAATGTACTTTCAGTTTTGTAGTTACTTTATTACAGGGAGACACACTAAGAGGTTCAGTACCAAGTCTGCCCATTCACCACACCTGCAAGCCTGAGCTGAGACCAGGGACTCTGGGCTAAAAAGAAAACAGCCACTGTCCTTATTCACAGGATGAGAACTATGGGTCACTTGTCATTATTTGAAGTTTCAGCTAAAAATAACCTGTCTACACTTCACTTAAAAATTTTTAAAAAATCTAAACGCAATAATCAAACCCCACTTGATAAAATATGTTCTCAGGGGCGCCTGGGTGGCTCAGTCAGTTAAGAGTCCGACTTCAGCTCAGGCCATCTCACAGTTCGTGAGTTTGAGCCCCACATCAGGCTCTGTGCTGACAGTGCAGTGCCTGGAGCTGGCTTCAGATTCTATATCTCCTTCTCTTTGCCCTTCCCCTGCTCCCACTCTGTCGCTCTCAAAAATAAACAAACATTAGAAAATTTTAAAAAAATATATGTTCTGTTTTTTCCCATATCACTAGAAATTCTGTAATACCCAAATTTAATAATCATGTAAGTCAGTGAGTTGGTTCTTACTGGGTTGCTAATTTGGGTTTCCGGTTTTTAATTTTCAATTTGTAATACTTCTACAATTCTTCCTATTAAAAAAGAAAGCACAACTACTAGCAGCCATTTGAATAAAGACCATGTTGTTTTTTAATTAGTTGATTGTGAATGGCATTATATACTATCTACTTTATAACTCTGGTATTTAATGAACATGTAATTCTGCCATCAAACTGGAAATGGATTGTGCATGTGTGTGAAGATAAAAGATTTCTGTTTTTTGCTTTTTTCCTCCATATGGATATCCAATTAGTCCTACAGTATTTATTGATGACTATCCTTCCCTGTATCATAAACCATGTTACAATCTATTTCTCTATCCTTGTAAATATCACAGTTTTAACTACTGTAGTTCTGTAAAAAAGATGATCCAACTTTATAGTTCTTCCAGATTGATGTGGGTATTCGTGGCCCCTTAACATTCCCATATAAGTTTTATTTTTTTTAATTTTTTTAATATTTATTATTTTAGAGCAAGCAGGGAAAGGACAGAGAAAATCTGAAGCAGGCTCTGTCAGCACAGAGCCCAACGCAGGGCTTGAACCCACAAGCAGTGAGATCACGACCTTAGTTCAAGTCAGATGCTCAAACAACTGAGCCACCCAGATGGCCCTCAAATATCTTATGCTTTTAATGTTCATTTTTTTAGCAAGATCTCTGCTCATTGCAATAAATTAAAGAAATGCAGAAGTGCATATGGTAAACAGTTGATGTCTGCCCATCTTAAACCTCACCCCATACCCCACCAATTCCTTAGTGAGTTATCTTCAGAATGTGTGTAACTTGGACTTTTGTGAAGTATGGAAAGACTAACAATTCTTCTTAACATATAGAAAACCTTGAAGTACACAAAAATTAAATATCCCCTCTTTTTCATCAAATGTTAATGAATTGTTGGAATAAACCAAGGAAAGATCTATACTCAAGCTATAAAGAACTGATGAAAGAAATTGAAGACACAAACAAATGAAAGGATATACCAACCTCATGGATTGGAAGGATTAATATTGTTAAAATATCCATACTGCCCAAAGCTATCTACAGGTTTAAGTCAATTCCTAACAAAATACCAATAGAATTTTTCACAGAAAAAGAACAAACAATACTAAAGTTTGTATAGAACCACAAAGACACCCCCCCCCCATAGCCAAGACAATTTTGGGAAAGAGCAAAACTGGAGATATCACAGTCCCAGATTTCAATATACCTACAAAGTTGTTTTAATGAAAACAATATGGTATTGACATAAACATCAACCATAGAACAATGGAACAGAATAGACAGCCCTGAAACGAAACCATGCTTATATGCTCAGTCTATGACAACAGAGGCAAGAACATGATGGAGAAAAGACAGTCTGTTCAACAAACAGGAAAACGACCAGTTTCTTACTATATACACACAAAATAAACTCGAAATGGATTAAAGATTTTAATGTGAAAGGTGAACCCTAAAAATCTTAGAAGGAAATGTAGGCAGTAGTGTTTTTTTTTTACACCAACCTTAGGAGTATATTTATGGATAAGTCTCCTCCGGCAAAGAAACAAAAATTAACTCTTGAGACTATACCAAAATAAGAAGCTTTTGCATAGCAAAGGAAACTTAATGAAAGGCAACCCACTGATTGAGAGAAGATATTTGCAGGTGATATATCTAATAAGGGGCTAATACCCAAAAATTATAAAGAACTACAACACAACCCAAAAACAATCTAGTTAAAAAATGGGTAGAGGACATGAACAGACATTTTCCCAAAGAAAACATACATACAGATGGCCAACGGGCACATGAAAAGATGCTCGACATCATTAATCATCAAGGAAATGCAAATCAAAAGTGCAATGAGACATCATGTTACAACTGTCAGAATGGCTAGAATCATAAAGACAAAAAAATAAGTGTTGGTCAGAATGTAGAGAAGAAAGAACATTTGTACACTGTTGGTGGGAATGTAAATTGATGCAGCTACTGTGAAAGACAGTATGGAAGTCCTAAAAGTAATTAAAAATAGAATTACCATATGATCGAATAATTTCACTACTGGGTATTTACCCATTATTAAAAAAAAAAAAAAAAAGGAAGAAGAGGAAAAGGAAGAAGAAGAAAAGTAGGAGGGGGGGGAGGAAAAGGAGAAACCCAAAAAGATCAAATTCACTCTGTTTATTGCAGCATTATTTACTATTTACTATAGCCAAGATGGAAGAAACCCAAGTATCCATCCATAGATGAATGGATAAAGAAGATTGGGGGGGGGGGGTGATGGAATATTGCCATTTGCAACAACACAGATGGACCTAGAGGGTTATGCTAAGTCAAATAAGTTAAAGATAAATACCATACTGGTTCACTTATATGTGGAATCTAAAAACAAAATTAAAAAAAAAAGTGGATGAGCGGATGGGTAAAATAGATAAAGGGGATTAAGGCACAAACTTTAAAAATAAAACCTTAAAAAAAAAAGACAAGTCATTACCTACAATTAAAAAAAGAATACTCAAGTACAATTAGAAATGAAAGGATACATTATAGCTAATACCCCAGATTTTAAAAAAATCAAGGATAATAATTTGCAACAAAGTGGATTATCTAGAAGAAATAGGTAAGTTCCTAGAGACAATGTAGTAAGACTGAATTAAGAACTAGTAACCTGGAAGAGACCAATAACAAATAAGAAGATTGAACTAGTAATAAGCACCTCCATCCCAAAAACTCCCAGTACCAAATGGCTTCACAGTTGAATTCTACCAGATATGTAAAGAATTAATATAAATCCATCATCTTAAACTGTTGGCTCCAAAACACTGAAGGGCGGGAAAGCTTCCAAACTTAGAAAGCCAGCAACCCTGATACCAAAGTCAAAGACACCACAGGAAAAGAAAACTGAAAGCCAATATCCCTGATGAATATAGATTCAAAAATCCTTAGCAAAATATTAGCAAATTGAATTAAATAGCACATTAAAAAAAAAATATATATATATATATATATACACACACGTGTGTGTGTGTGTGTGTGTGTGTGTGTGTGTGTGTGTATTCTTGGGATGGGAGGAGAGTTCAACATATGCAAATCAATCATTGTGATACACAACATTAAGAGAATAAAGGATAAAAATCACATGATCATCTCAATAGATGCAGACAAAGTATTTAACCAAACTCAGCACCCTTTTATGATAAAAGCTCTCACTGAATAAGTTATAGAATAAATTTACTTCCAGCACAAAAAGGGCCATATATGAGAAGCCCACTGCTAAAATCATATTCAATGGTAAAAAACTGAAAGCATTTCCTCTAAGATCAACCTAAGACAAGTATGTCCTCTCAGTGTGGAGCCTGATTTGGGACTCAATACAGGGCTTGATCCCAAGACCCTGGGTTCATCACCTGAGCTGAAATCAAGAGTCAGATGCTCAACTGACTGAGCCACCCACTCTTGACACATCTATTCAACATTGTACTAGAAATTGTAACCAGAGAAATTAGTTGAGAAAATCAAAACAGTCCCATTTACAAAAACATCAAAAAGAATAAAATATTTAGAAATAAACTTAACCAACGAGGTGAAAGACTTGTACACTGAAAACTATAACACATTGATAAAAGAAATTTTAAAAGATACAAATAAATGAAAACACATTCTCTCTTCATGGATTGGAAGAATTTATATTGTTAAAATGTATATACAATCCAAAGCAATCTACATATTTAATGCAATAACTATTGAAATATTAAAAGTATTTCCTATAGAATTAGAAAAAATCCTAAAATTCATATGGAGTCACATAAGACCTCAAATAGCCACAGCAATTTGAGCAAGGCAAAACTAAAGGAATCACACTTCCTGATTTCAAAATATATTGCAAAACCAAAAAATTATAACTCTATCTATCTATCTATCTATCTATCTATCTATCTATCTTTTCAGTAATCAAAACTGGTGCAAGCATATTGGTATAAGCATGGTGCAAACATAAAAACACATATAAACCAATGGAACAGAATAGAGCCCAGAAATAAATCTATGCATATATAGTTGCCTGATCTAAAATAAGGATGCCAAAAATGTACAATGAGGAAAGATGTTCTCTTCAATAAGTAGTGTTGGGAAAACTGGATATCCATATGCAAAAGAATGAAATTGAACTCAAGGCACCTGGGTGGCGCTGTCGGTTAAGTGTCCCACTTTGGCTCAGGTCATGATCTCACGGTTCATGAGTTCAAGCGCCCCATCAGGCTCTGTGCTCACAGCTCAGAGGCTGTAGCCTGCTTCTGATTCTATGTCTCCCTCTCTCTCTGCCCCTCCCCTGCTCATGATCTGTCTCTATCTCTCAAAAATAAATAAATGTTAAAAATTTTTTAAAAAAAGAAATTGAACTCTTTATACCACACACAAAAATCAACTTAAATTGGATTAAAGACTTACATATAAGAACTAAAACTATAAAACTCCTCGATGAAAACATAGGGAAGAAGCTTCTTAACATTGGCCTTGGCATTGATATTTTGGATATGACAACAAAAACACAGGCAACAAAAGCACAAAGAGACAAATGGGATTACATCAAACTAAAGCTTCCACACAGGAAAGGAGACAACCAACAAAGTGAAAGACAACCTATGGAATGGAAGTAAATATTCACAAACTACATATCTGATGAAGGGCTAATATTTAAAAATATATATATAAAGAACTCATACAATAGTGAAAAAAACAACTTGATTTTATTTTTTAATGTTTATTTATTCTGAGACAGAGAGAGAGAGACAGAGAGAGAAAGCAGGGAAGGGGCAGAGGGATAGGGAAAGAGAGTAGCCCAAGCAGGCTCTTCGCTGTTCACACAGACCCTGACATGGGTCTCAATTCGATTGTGAGATCATAACCTGAGCCAAAATCAAGAGGTGGATGCTCGACAAACTGAGCCACCCAAGTGCCTCGTAAGTATTTAAGATTTTAAGAATGGGCAAGGGGCCTGAAAAGATGTTTCTCTACAGAAGATATATAAATGGCCAACAGGTATTTGAAAAGGTACTCAATATCACTAATTAGCAGAGAAATACAAATTAAAACCACAATGAGATATCACTTCACACCTGTAGAATGGCCATAAAAATGTCCATATATATCCAAATATATCATTATCTTGAGGAGATATATTGTTCATAATAGTGAAGACATGGAAGCAACCAAAATGTCAGTCAATAGATGAATGGATAAAGAAAAGTCATATGTACATATAATGGAATATTGTTTGGTCATGAAAAAGAAGGAAATTCTCCCATTTGTCACAATATAGATGAGCCTGAAGAACATTATGGTGAGGACATAAGCCAGACACCAGAGAACAAATACATGGACCCATTTATATGAGGAATCTAAAATAAACCCAGAGAAGCAGAGAATAGGATGATGGCTACCAGAGTCTAAGGAGAGGAGGAAATGGGGAAGTGTTGGCCAAATAGTGTAAAGTTGCAGTTGTGCAAGATGAATATATCCTAAAGATCCACTGTTCAGCATAGTGCTTACATTTAATAATACTGAACTGTATACTTAAAAATTTGGCAAGATGCTAATCTTATGATGTTCATATGATGCATACAGTAAGTAAATAAAGAAGGTTGGAGGACTGTTCTGGAGGTGAGCAATGTGCTAATGGCATTGTGGCGTTAATTGCGGTAATGGTACGTATACTATTCGAATTCATCAAGTTGTATACATTAAATATATACAGCTTTTTCCATGTCAGTCACACCTCAATATAGTGGCTTAAAATATATATGTATCTTTTGGTAGGGAATTTCACTTCTATTAACTGATCTCATTGAAATGTTTACACATATGTACCAAGATATACATGCATAAGGAAATGCAGTGTAAAAGTACAGTACCAAGATATTAGTGTCCCTCAACATCATATGTGTTTCAGGGCCCCCTAGAACATCACTCCTATCCAGGCTTTATCTTGACTAGTCTGTGTCCCTAAAAGGGACATGGGATGGTATAAAGGATAATCAAAGAGAGTGGGTCCTCTAAATTAAGGGAGATTAAGGTTGGTCTAAACAAAAATTGGGAAGGAAGGTGGGGAGGGTGAGAAGGAGACTGTAGAGGGTTCCAAGACGCCATGGAGATCTTGTCTGGGGATCATACAGGAATGGCTTTGTGAGTACCAAGGCCATTGAGAGCTCAGGCTCCGGGGACTGTTTCAATGGTAGCATCTAATCTAGGTAAGAGAAGAATTAGCAGTAATAGGGGCAATCACTGTGGATTAAATTCCAGATTCCCTCCCATTTTTCTGGATCAAGATAAACTCCTGGATTCCAGTGCCACCTACTGGAGACAAAGACCCCAAATAACAACTAATATTAGAATGACCCTCTATATATTTTAAATGTTTATTTTTTTTTGAGAGAGAGACCACGCATGAGAGTAGGGAAGGACAGAGAGAGAGAGGGAGAGAGAGAATTCTAAGAATGCTCAAACACTCAACGAGAAGCCTTATGTGGGGCTCTATCTCACAACTGTGAGATCATGACCTGAGCCAAAATCGAGTCGGATGCTTAACCTACTAAGCCATCCAGGTGCCCCAGGAGTGATCCTGTATTTTTATTGTACAAGTGGGAATACCTCTGAAGGAGGAAGGGAGTTAGTTATACCAAGACAATCAGTGTAAATTGGGACAAATGTTCCATCATCATTAGCAATAATAAATTTCTTACATGCTTTGGAAAATATGAAAAATAGAGGAATTTATACAAGCATACCTCTTTATATTGCACTTCACAGACACTGCATTTTCTACAAATTGAAGGTTTGTGGCAATCCTGCATCAAGCAATTCTATTCATGTCCTTGTTCTAACAGCATTTTCTCACTTCATGTCTCTGTGTTACATTTTGGTAATTGTCACAATATTCTATATTTTTTCATTAGTATATTTGTCATGGTGATTTGTAATAAGTTATTTTCTTTTTTTAAGGTTTATTTTCAGAGAGAGAGAGAGAGAGAGAGAATGAATGGGTGGGGGAGAGGAGTTGTGCAGAGAGAGAGGGAAAGAGAAAATTCAAAGTACGTTCTGTGCTGTCTGGCACAGGGCTTGATCTCACAAACCATGAGATCATGACCCAAGCCAGTATCAAGAGTAGGACACTCAACCGACTTAGCCACACAGGTGCCCCATGGTTTTCTTTCAGTGATTTTTTGATGTTTCTATTGTAATTGCTTGGGGGCACCATGAATTGCCAATATAATAGGGCCAACTTAATCAACATATGTATGTGTTTGGGGTGCCTGCGTGTCTCAGTCAGTAGAGCATGTGACTCTTGCTCTTGTCCTGAGTTTGAGCCCCACATTATGGGTAGAGGTTACTTAAAAATAATAAATGAATAAAATAAATGTGTATGTTCTGACTGCTTCACTGGCCTTCTCATTTCTCTCCCTGTTCTCAGATCTCCCTATTCCCTGAGACACAGCAATATTGAAATTAGGCAATTCATAACCTACAATGGCCTCTAAGTGATCAAGTGATGAGAACAGCTGCACATTTCTCACTTTAAATCAAAAGCGTAAAATGATTAAGTTCAGTGAGGAAGGCATGTCAAAAGCAGACATAGGCTGAAAGCTAGGCCTCTTGCACCAATTAGCCAAGTTGTGAATGCAAAGGAAAAGTTCTTGAAGGAAATTAAAAGTGCTAACCCAGTGAACACACGAATGGTAAGAAAGTAAAACAGTCTTATTGCTGATATGGGGCAAGTTTGAGTGGTCTGGACAGAAGATCAACCAGCCACAACATTCCCTTACAAAGGCTAATCTAGAACAACGCCCTAATTCTCTCCCATGCTGGGAAGGCTGAATGAAGTGAGGAAGCTGTAGAAGAAAAGCTAGAAGCTGGCAGAAGTTGGTTCATGAGGTTTAAGGAAAGAAGCCTCCTCCATGATAACAAAGTGCAAGGTGAAGCAGCAGGTGCTGATGTAGAAGCTGCAGCAAGTTATCTGGAAGATCTAGCTAGATTGTTACTGAAGGTGATTACACTAAACAACAGGTTGTCAATGTAGACAAAACAGCTTTCTATTGGAAACAGATGCCCTAGTCTTTTCATAACTAGACAGGAGAATGCCTGGCTTTGAAGCTTCAAAGCATATACTGTTGTCAAGGGCCAATGTAGCTAGTAACTTCAGTGCTCATTTGCCATTATGAAAATCCCAGAGCCATTAAGAATTATGCTGAATCTACTCTGTCTGTTCTCTACAAATGGAACAACAAAGGCTGGATGACAGCACATCTGTTTACAACATGTCTGACTGAATATTTTAAGCCCACTGCTGAAACCTGTTGCTGAGAAAAGAAATAGCTTTCAAAACAATGCGACATTGACAATGCATATGGTCACCCACGAGCTCTGATAGAGATGTACGAGATGAATGTTGTTTTCATGCCTGCCAACACACATTCACTCTACAGCCCATACATTAAAGGGTGATTTTGTCTTTCAAGTCTTATGACTTAAGATATATTTCACAAGGCCATAGCTGCCATAAATTGAATTCTTCTGATGGATTTGGGCAAAGTCAATTGAAGAATCTTCTGGAAAGGATTCACCATTCTAGATGCCATTAAGAACGTACATGATTCACGGAAAGAGATAAAAATATCAACATTACCAAAAATTTAAAAGAAGTTAATTCCAATCCTCACAGATGATTTTGAGGGGTTTAAGAATTCAGTGAGAGAAGTCACTGCAGATGTGGTGGAAACAGCAAGGGGACTAGAATTAGAAGTGGAGCCTGAAGATGTGACAGAATTGCTGCACTCTCATGATAACCTTTGAACAGATGAGTTTCTTCTTACGGATGAGCAAAAAGCGTTTTCTTGAGATGGAATCTACTCCTGGTGAAGATGATGTGAAGATTGTTGAAATGACAGCAAATGATTTAGAATATCTCATAAACTTGGTTGAGAAAGCAGTGGCAGGGTTGACAAAAGTTTAGAAAGAATTTCTTTGGGTAAAATGCTATCAAACTGCATTCATGCTACAGAGAGATTGTTCATAGAAGAGTCAATTGATGTAGCAAACTTCGTTGTTGTCTTACATTAGGAAATTGCCACAGTCACCCCACCCTTCAGTAACCACCATCCTGATAAGTCAGCATCCGAAAACCTGGAGGCAAGACCTCCACCTGCAAAAGGTAATATCTCACTGTGAGCTCAGATATTGGTTAGTATTTTTTAAGCAATAACAAATTTTGAAATTAAGGTATGTACATTGCTTTTTCAGACATAATGCTTTGGGCACTTAATAGACTACAGTATGATGTAAACATGAGTTTTATAAGCTTGAGAAACCAAAACATTCATTTGACTTACTTTATTACAATATTGGCATTATTAGAGCATTCTGGAACTGAACCTGCAAGGTCTCCAAGGTATGCCTGTATGTAGATGTTATTGTATATAGAAAGCCAAATGTTATATTTCCTGTAGTTTGTGTGCCATGGGATAATTTATATCATTGCCTTTGTCATAGCAAAACAAAATTAAACATTAAATATCTCAATTTATTAATATCTGAATTGCATGATATATGCATGATAAAAAAGAAATATATTTTTATGTACAGACATGGAAAGATAAGAAAAATATAAGAAAATTTTAAAAGGTTCCCTGTGGTTTAGTGTTGTGTCAACTTGGCTTTATACTGAAACTATGGTTTCCATAATTCCATGCCCTTATGGTATTGGATTTGAGTTGGCCAAGAGAGAAATGTATTTCAGAGTTAGTTAGGATGTGGAACTAATGCATCAGACATTACTTTCTGAAGGTCCTCATGGTTAGTTAGGGTGTCTTATCTTATTATTACTAATTTTAAGATTCTAATTTAGAAATCCTAGCCAACCATTAATTATATTTCAATATTCATGTTTTAGTTTTTAAAGGAAAGTATTTTCAAAATCACCAAGCACCAATGCTATAAAAGAACAAAAACAAAAACAAAAAAACCCTTCTTCATTATAGGATAACCTCCATTTTTGTCTTCAAAGCAATTTTCTTAGCAACTTCCCCTAGAGTCTTGTTTTCAGCATAGTCTACTCCCTAACCCAGTGCATGGCACATAAAACTGCCCATAATCAGTAACTCATCTCTTAATAATGCCCCTCAAAAAAGTAATATAAATTTTCATTGGCCTCAAGTATATTAGTTCCATGTGTTCAATGTATTATTTTAGAACCTAAGAGTACAATTAAATTTTATACCCAATTAGAACACAATTTGCTATAATTGCTTCAAGTGTCTACTTTTGTCTAGAGGGCATTTTTAACCTCTTTTCCAATTTCTGAGGGAATTTATATAGCCACTTATGGTTTAAGTTTCTGGATTTCACAGTTTCCACCTATCAGTCTCACTTTTAAAAAATTATTATTTCTTGGGGTACCTGGGTGGTTCAGTCAGTTAAGTGTCTGACTTTAACTCAGGTCATGATCTCACGTTTTGCAGGTTCAAGCCCTGCATTGGGCTCTGTGCTGACATCTCAGAGCCTGGAGCCTGCTTCAGATTCTGTGTCTTCATCTCTCTCTCTCTCTGCCCCTCCTCCACTCATGCTCGCTCTCTCTCTCTCTCTCTCTCTCTCTCTCTCACTCTCTCTCTTTCTCATTCTCAAAAATAAATAAACATTAAAGAAAATAAAGTTGTTATTTCTTATATCAGCTGTAATTTCCTTTCACTTCAGGCTTCAAGCAACTTCCTGTTACTAAATTTCTATATATGTGGCTCCTTTTGATTCTGGCACTATTGCAGGCCATACATTTTTACTATTAAGTAATACAATTGACATCTAATCAACTAATTTTAGAAAAATGTGGAGAAAAAATAATTGTTGAGTTTTCCATATAATGCAGTGCTAGCCTCAGTTTTAGTTATGATTACATTATGATTACCTTGACTCTATTTTATATACATAGAACAAATGAAGCCTTTATGAATGTGGTTTGTAATCTTTAGAGTCTGCATAACCACCTTAATACAGCTTTGGTTAGTCACCATTTCAGCATTAGTCAAGAGAGGCTGGATTATACTGTGGTATCAAACAATTCCCCAAATCTCAGGGGCTTACAAAAACAAAGGTGTATTTTTCTCTCACATCACAGGTCCATTATGGGCCAGCAGCAGCTTCATTCCACATTTTATTCACTCTGGAACCCTGGGTGATGGCACACCCTCTGTCTGAAACATCGCTATCATCATGGCAAAGGAAACTAGAACAGGTGACCCCCGAGCTAACTCTACTGTCCAGACACAACACGTGTCACCTCCCTTCAATCTCATGGCCAAAGCAAGTCGTAAAGTCAAGCCTTCCATCAGGGGGTAAGGATACATAATATTTCAATAAGGAAAGGCATGAAATAGTGGGGAACAATAATGTATCCTACCACAGTTTCTTTCTTTAACCAGCAAATTGAAGTTTTTATACATGAGCACCTCAACTTAATATGCAGTTTTAATGAAAGAAAAGTGGTTTTTTTCCCTTATCTATTTCATCCTATTTAGTATCATCATTTCATAGAGTGACAAAATTTTTATGTTGGAAGTGAACTTATACACAGTCCAACTCAAGTTACTTGTGTCAATGTCCAGGATGGAAATTGCAACATATTTATCTCCTAAATTAGACACAAACTAGGATAGAACTCAAGTCTCCCAGCTTGTAAACGAATGCTTCTCCTACCACACATATAGCTTGTTTCCAAAACTGAGTTATTAAAATGGTGTGATTTTTAATAAATTAGAGTATGTGCTATCATTCATTACATAAAACATAATTATAGAAAATATTTAAACATGTGGGAAAAAATGTAAAGATACATTGGTGTTAAGATATTTTTACAGCATGTGCTTTTTATATAAGGAATCTTCTGACTGCAAATAGAAAACCCAACCAAAACGGGCTAAAGGAGAGGAAATTGACTCATGTCATTAAAAAGTTTAGTGGACAAGTTGGCTTCGAACATGAATCTGGGGGTTCAAATGATGTTATCAGCATCTTTGTATGTTTAGCTATTTTCTTCTCTGGGTTGACCTTCCTCTCACACAGTTACTGAAGCACCAGGCTTACATTCAGGAAGTGTAGTACTTCAGCCAAAAGTCTAATCATTCCAGGGATCTGGGGAAGCCCTCTCACTGCTTGAGTCATATGTTCATCCTTGAGCCTGTCACTCTGGGCAGAGGGAGCAGTGTTCTGACTGGTTATATCAGGGGCCTGTGCGGTCAGACCCACACAAACCACCTGCCCTGAGAGAAGAGGAAGGGGTGGTTTGTAAGGGCAAATCAGACCGCTTTGTCCAACAAATATAAGGGGCAAAAGCAATACATGTTCCTCATAGTTACTGGTTGCTCTGAGGGGAAGATCAGGAAATTCTGGCAAAATTTATATTTTTAAAAAACTGAGTAAAAGCCATAAAATGGATTTGATAAATAAGTGTGTGTTGGAAAATAACATATGGGAATGACTACTACAAGAAATTAGAGCATAAACATGGAGAACTTTACTGTGGAGTCAAAGAAATCTGAAAGTGAGGATCAAAAATAAATTGGGAATGAAAATATGATTAAAAGAGCCTGTTTTTCTTTGGGAAGTGTCTACATATTTTTCTCCTATTTTCCTCCCAAACACACCGCCCACTACCAATCTTTCTTAAAATATGTGTAGGTTTTGCAGAGGAGAAAAATTTCTAGTTTCGTTGCTATGGTTCCCCAGTGAGTTTCTAGTAGGAAAACAACACTGTGATTTTTCAACAGCATATTCTGTTATACCAAGAAAACATTTGAGAGCACACAAGCAATCAAAAAAAAAATTTTTTTTTGACACAGCATGAGCAGGGAAGGGTCAGAGAGAGAGGGAGATACAGAATCCAAAGCAGGCTTCAGGCTCTGAGCCATCAGCACAGAGCCTGATGTGGAGCCTGAACCCACAAACCGTGAGGTCATGACCTGAACCAAAGTTGGACATTAACCATTTGAGCCACCCAGGTGCCCCGGCACACAAGCAATTTTAAATGACTGCTTCTGTCACTACCACCCAGTTTTCCATTTTAATTTTCTGCTCCAGTGTTCCAAAAACCTTCCTCCAAATTACATGATGTGCAAATCATCATTTATCTCATTGTCAATTTGTTAAAGAGAATAAAGTAAAAATTTATACTTTCAGGTGCCCCACTCAATCAATAAAATGAACTTCAGGCTGTATATTGATATTTAAAACAGAAAAAAGGTGACCAAAATAAAAGTACCTTATACCTTGTTTCTTGAGGATATTGCCAACAAGTTTGAAGTTTATAAGAATCTCAGCCCTTTGTTTCAACCTAGTCTAGAGAAAGCATAGACATTTCTGTACTGGGATAATGAAATGTTTCTTCCTTAGTCACCTGATTTATTTTCCTAAACAAAACAGATGGATCTTACCTCAGTGTAAGAGCTGTGAAAGCAAATATCAATTTCAGAAATTCAGTGGATACCTTTTCACGTTTAAAAATCAAGTTATACTAGATAGCCTAAAACTTTAACATGTCAAATAATATGTATAGGTAGCAGTTTTAAGTTTAAAGGGATACCCGAGTAATTATTCTTTTTGCTTTTTAACAAATGTTTATTTCTTTGTTTTGAGATGAGGTGAGGGTCAGAGAGAGAAAGAACGAGCATCCCAAGCAGGCTCCAAGCTGTCAGTGCAAAGCCTGACTCAGGGCTCAATATCATGAACCATGAGATCAAGACCTGAGATAAAATCAGGAGTTGAATGCTTAACTGACTGAGCCACTCATATGCTCCTGAATAATTATTCTTGAGTAAAACCTTATCAAATATAGTTTGCTTATGAGTATAATACCAGGAATATCATATTAAAAATGTTTACCCAATTAAAGATGAGTAATAAAGGAGAAGGAGCTGGGATTGTAGCAAGAAGTGATTGAAGGATGTTTTGCTCATTCCATTGTAATGGTATTGTTAAGCTTGTCTAGTATCAATATCCTTGAAGGCAACATGTTTTTGACCATTTTACATGCTTTTGTAGAAAACACTGTTGGTGAATATTTGGAGTTATTTTAGTTTTTTTTGAACTCTAAGGATCATGTGTCATTTGGCCTCCAACAACCATTTTCCTTTCTTCTTCTTTCAGCATCCCAATAATTTGAGAGGTGAGAGGAATTTTTTCTGCTATTGTGTTTTGTTTTGACTATCAATAAAGGCAACTCCTCTAATTAAGTGGTGTCATCATTTTTGGTATACCAGTTGTGATGATTTATCACACACACACACACACACACACACACACACACACATGCACACATCCTAGAACCCTAACACATAAGTATGCCAGGCAGGACATATTTGTTGAATCACTGCTTTACTTTCTGTATCTTTTCTCTTTTTCATAGAAAAAAGGATTGTGTTTCTGTGATCTTTTGTGGAACACGTTACCCTCCATACATCCTTTTATTTATAACTTTGCATTAGTCAGCTTTTTCTGTAGTAACAAAAAACCCCCAATGTCTCAGGGGCTTACTTATTTCTTGTTCCCACTAACAGAGGGTCAACTGTAACTGTGCTAGATTTTGTTGGACTCTGTGGGCCTCACTTGACAACCCAGGCTGAAAGAGTAGCTACTCTTTACAAGATGCTGTTTTCATGAAAGACAGCAGGAGCAAGAGAAACAATCGAACTGTGTGGCCAAATGTAAAGCCTCTGCTCTGACATGGTATGCATCACATACCTATTTTCATCAGTCAAGTCTAATTACATGGCCAACCCCAGAATTGATTAGGTGGGAAAGAACACGACCTGCTGGAAGCACTGTACAGATGGAAATGGAACCAATGATTGGGCCAAGTATAATTTATCACAAATCTTTCTGTTGAAGCCTTTCCTCAGTACAAATTCAAATTCCTGAGAACCTCAGATTGGCTGCTCTTATCTGATTGAGTCTAGCCAACCCATAAGTCACTAGCTAGCCCAAAGAATAGTTGCCCTTTGATTAAGTGCTCACTTTTGTCCAATCAGCTATACTCAGGGCAAATTCATGTGGTTTGACTAGGGCATCCTTCAGCTGGATTAGCAAGACAGGATATTTTTCTTAGAATCTTAAACTGTGATTCTAATATCTAATATAGGGCTTGGGCATCAGCATCATGGTTCAATAAAGCTTCTCTTGTTTGTGTCCTTCCCCTCAACAACAATAATTTGGCATCCATTTATACACAAAAGTGTCTTTGTGGAATCTGTGGGAACCAGCACCATACAACAAGGGACCTGGCAGGGGTCTTGCCCACCTGTGCATTAGATAATAAGTATACCGACTTCAGTTCCAGCTATGACCTCACAGTGGCCTGAGAATTGGCTCCAATGCATCTTAGCTGTGGTCCACAAGCCCCTGAAAAAATACTTTCTTCGGCAATCACTCATGGATGAGAGAGCCTTTGTGGAAGTCTATGTTTGCAGTAGAGAAGTTCTAGCACACCATTGGAGAAAAAAAAAAAGAAGTTTGGATGCATTAGAAAAGGAAGTGGAAGTTTCACTTAGTCACCCCCTTGCCACCCCAAGGCAGCACAGCTTAGAGCCATGAAAGACCTCCCTCAGCCCACTAATTCTCCTATGGGGGAAAGTGAGTGAGCACTCAAATTTCCCCAGTTGGGCATCAAAAGGAATAAAATATTTATAAATTTAGCCAAGGAGGTGAAAGATCTGTACAGCAAAAACTATAAGATGTTGATGAAAGACATTGAAGAAGCCATGAATAAATGGAAAGATATCCATATTCATAGGTTGGAAGACTTAATTACTGTTAAAATGTTCATACTACCCACAACCAGCTATAGATTCAGTGCAACCTCTCTCAAATTCCAGTGGCATTTTTCACAGAAATAGAAAAAACCCTAACATGTGTATGAAATAAGAAAAGACCATGAATAGCCAAAGAAATGTTGAGCAGGAAGACCAAATCTGGAGGCACCCCACTTTCTGATCTCAAACTATACTATAAAGCTATAATAGAACAGTGTTTCACTGGCATAAAAACAGGCACATAGACCAGTGGAATAGAATTGAGATTCAGAAATAAACACTTACATATATGGCCAACTAATGTTTGAAGAGGAATCAAGAATCGTCAATGGGAAAAAGATAGTATCTTCAATAACTGGTGCTGGAGAAACTGGATAATCACATACAGAAGAATTTAACCACTTACAAAAAGAAACTCAAAATGAACTAAGGACCAATACATAAGACCTGAAACCACAAAACTCCAAGAATAAAAACAAAGGAAAAGTTCCTTAGGGCACCTGGGTAGCTCAGTTAGGTAAGCATTCGACTTTGGCTCAAGTCATGGTCTCAGAGTTTGTGAATTCTTGCCCCACATCAGGCTCTCTGCTGTCAGCACTGAGCCTGCTTTGGATCTTCTGTCTCCCTCTCTCTCTCTGCTCCTCCACACCCTCATTTCTGTCTCTCAAAAATAAATAAATAAATATTTTTTTGAAAAGAGAGGAGGCAAGTTTTGGCGAGGATGTGGAGGAAAGGGAACATTTGTGCATTGTTGGTGGGAATGTAAACTGCTATAGACGCTATGGAAAACAGTATGGCAGTCCTTCAAAAAATTGAAAACAGAACTACCATATGATCCAACATTACCATTTTTGGGTATACATCCAAGGAAATAAAACCGGAATCTCAGAAAGATATCTGCACTCATATGTTTACTGCAGCAGTAATCACAGTAGTTAAAAAAAAAAAAAAGTTAAAAAATAAAAAGCTTTTGCACTGCAGAGGAAACAATAAAACTAATAGGCCATTAACAGATGGGAAAAGATAGTTGCAATTGGCATATTAGATAAAGGGCTAGTGTCCAAAAATCTATAAAAAACTCACGAAACTCCACACCCGAATAAAAGTTAATCTAGTGAAGAAATGGGCAGAAGACACAAATAGACACTTCTCCAAAGAGGACATTCAGATGGCCAACAGACACATGAAATGATGCTCAGCATCACTCATCATCAGGGAAACACAAATCAAAACCACACTGAGATACCACCTCACACCAGTCAGAGTGGCTAAAATGAACAAATCAAGAGACTACAGATGCTGGCGAGGGTGTGGAGAGATGGGCACCCTCCTACACTGTTGGTGGGAATGTAAACTGGTGCAGCCACTCTGGAAAACAGTGTGGAAGTTCCTCCAAAAATTAACAATAGAACTCCCCTATGACCCAGCAATAGCACTGCTAGAGATTTACCCAAGGGATACAGAAGTGCTGATGCATAGAGGCACATGTACCCCAATGTTCATAGTAGCACTTTCATTTTTTTTTAATTTTAAATGTTTTTTATTTATTTTTGAGAGACAGTGAGCAGGGGAGGGTCAGAGAGAGAAGGAGATACAGAATCCAAAGCAGGCTCCAGGCTCTGAGCTAGCTGTTAGCACAGAGCCCAACGTGGGGCTCGAACCCACGAACTGTGAGATCATGACCTGAGCCAAAGCTAGACACTTAACCGACTGAGCCACCCAGGCGCCCCATCAGCAACACTTTCAACAATAGCCAAATCATGGAAAGAGCCTAAATGTCTTTCAACTGACAAGTGGATCAAGAAGATGTGGTTTATATATACAAGGAAATACTACATGGCAATGAGAAAGAATGAAATCTGGCCATTTGTAGCAACGGGGATGGAACTTGAGGGTGTCACGCTAAGTGAAATAAGTCAGGCAGAGAGGGACAGATACCATATGTTTTCATTCATAAGGGTAACAGGAGAAACTTAGCAGAGGACCATGGGGGAGAGGAAGGGGGGAAATAGTTGGGGAGAAGGAGGGAGGTAAACCATGAGAGACTCTTGAATACTGAGAACAACTGAGGGCTGATGGGGGAGAGGGAGAGGGGAAAGAGAGTGATGGGCATGGAGGAGGGCACTTGTCGGGATGAGCACTGGAAACCAGTGGAAACCAACTTGAGAATAAACTATAAAAGAAAAAAATATATAAGGAAACAATCTAAATGTCCATCTACAGATGAATGGATAAAGAAAATATGGTATATATACAAAATGGTATATTATTCAGCCATGGGAAATAAGGAAATCCTACTATTTGTGATAACATGGATGGACCTTGAAGGCATTAGACTATGTGAAATAAGTCAGACAAAGAAATATAGCATATGTTAATTACTGGTATGTGGAATCTAAACAGGCTGAACTCCTAGAAAAAGAGATTGGAATTGTGGTTGCCAGGGCTCAGGAATGGGGGAAATGGGGAGATATTGGTTAAAGGATATAAACTTCCAATTATAAGATAAATAAGTCTGGGGATTAATATGGTGATTATGATTAACAATATTGTATCTGCACTTGCAAGTTAAGAAAGTAGATCCTAACTGTCCTCACTACAGAAAGTAATGGTTAATATGTGAAGTGTGAATTAATGGCACTGCGGTAATCATTTTATAATATATAATTGAATCAAATAAACATACGATATGCCCTAAACCTACTTACTATTATATGTCATTATATCTCAATAAGCTGGTAGAAATAGAAGCCACTCAGTAAATGATTATTGAATGAATTTAATGAACAGAGATTACCAGGAAACTCTATAATGCCTCAGATAGAAAAGTACATGTGGAAAAACATTCACAAAAGAACACATATAATATAATTTTCACATGCTTCTTACATTTACATATTTAATGTTTTATTACATTTACATTGATTTTCACTTATTTTTTAATCAGCTTTGGCATTTTTATTGAATAAAATGGATCCCCCCACCATGAGAACCCCCACAAATATCTAGAAAATTGACCTCAAGAATATGAGAAATGGGACAGGATTAAGCTTGAGTTTTGAAAATGTATGAGTAATTCTCAATAGATATCAATTTCAGAGTACATTTTTTGATGAATAAACAAAGAAAGAATGATAAAAGTGATGGTATATATGTGTATGGACCATTTCACTTGACCAGAATTTAATTAAGCCTCTAGAGCTATTTCTTTTTACAAAAACTATGAGGTATAAAAGAAAACAAATTAAATGATACCACTAAGAAGCAAACCAACAACTCTAGAATATGGGACATTTTATAGTAGGGAATGACTTTTAAAAAAGTCAATAAACAATTAAAAGTAAAGCAAGAGAGGAGGAAGTGGGAGCTGCTTTATTTGAAAAGAAAGTTAAGAGAAAAAACCCAATGTAATGTAAGTCTCATTAGCAATACTATATGATAGCAGATAATGAAAAAATATCTTTGAGGCACTGAGGGAAAATTATTGTCAATTTGCTAACTCCAAGTCAGCTAAGATATTATCAAGAATAAATTAAAATAAAGATATTTGGAGCCAACATAGAACAAGAGAGTTCACTATTCTCAGAAACTTACTGAAAAAAAAAATTAAAGTTGCACAATACTTAAGTAAGAGAGTTCATCACCTACATAGTGGTGGTGAAGATGATATAGTTTAGTGGAGACTAAAAGGATTATTAAGTTGATATCAATAGTATGATGAAAGAATCCATTCATCTGAGAAGAATTATCTTGAGCAGACTCATTGCCATTGCATCCTTCTTGTTCCCTAGGCCCCTGGAGCTACCACAGTTTTTTGTCCATTTCTTGTTTATGCCATAATATTTGTCATTTCTGTTGTTGATAATCTTTCAGTGTGTAAGAGTGTGGCAAAGCTGGAAGATGTTGGAATGTGAAAAAAGAGATACAAAGGGAGAGGGGAAACAGAAGTTCTACTTTCCTTATCTTATAGAGTTTCAGTCAAGAAACGGTCTAAGGTCTCATGGAACAAGAAATGGAGGTTTAAGTAGGTTACAGATTTTATTTATTTTCCTTAGATGTTTGTTTAGTTTTGAGAATGTAAATGGAGGGGGATGGGGGTCAGAGGATCTGAAGGGGGCTCTGTGCTGACAGTAGCTAGTGGGATGTGGGGTTTGAATTCAAGAGCCACGAGGTCATGACCCGAGCCAAAGTCTGACTCCATCAACCAACTGAGCCACTCAGGTGCCCCAGTAGGTTACAGATTTTAAAGTAACCAACAAAATAACTAAAAATTTTAACTATAAAAATTGAGGGGTGCCTGGATGGCTCAGTCGGTTAAGCTTCTGACTTCAGCTCAGGTCATGATCTCATGGCTTGTGGGTTTGAATCCCGCATAGGGCTCTGTGCTGACAGCTGAGAGCCTGGAGCCTGTTTCGGATTCTCTCTCTCTTTCTCTCTCTCTCTCTCTCTCTCTTTCTGTCCCTCTCCTGTTCACACTTTGTCTCTCAAAAATAAATAAACCTTAAAAAATTTTTTTAAATTGGGAGAAGGAGGGAAAAGGGGAAGAGGAGGTAGGTATCTCATAAAAAGCTACATCCTCATATTTTATAAGGGGGATTCAATAGACATTGCTTAAACTTGATAAATAAATAGGATTATAAGTATATTATTTATAATTACAGAGGTAACCACCAGAAGTTATAAATCACAATAGGTTAAAGTTAGTTGCCTGTGAGAATTGGGTCTGGGGACAGGGTAGGGAGAGTTAGAGTTTTATTCTTTAAATATTTTCCTACTACTGTTGGAATTTTAAACCTTGTATACATATTACTTTACTAATTGCAAGAGAAAAAACACTGAAGTGGCTTTTCTGCCTTGATGCACAGGGATTCCTATAGAAGAATCTGACACGTTAGTTCTTTGCTCTGGAAGAAGAGATAATTTGGGGAAGTCTGTCATGTGGAAATTTCAATATTACTTTTGCAGTTTGCGGTGACTAGTGGCTTTAAGGAGATAGAAAATCCCACTTAACTGAAACTAAATTTTTTATCCTGGCATCGGGCTCTCTATAATTACATATTACCCACCTCACATTGTCTGTTGCCATAGCCTTGCCCATATGTCTTATGCTCTATTCAAGTTGGTCTGCTTCCTATCCTCACAGTTACTGATTTTAATATTTTTCTACATTTTCTGATAGACTATGAGCCTCTGCAGTACAGGGTCCATGAGTAGACAGTCAACAAATAATTGTTAAATTAATGAATTTGATTGTTTTGAGGTTTTCCTTTTTCTTTTTCTTGAAAATCATTTCCCCAACTGCTTTCCACTTGCTGCAATTTCTTCATTCTCAGAATTCCTATCACCAACACATGTAATCCATTATTGAGCAAATACACAGGACGCCTATGTAGATAAAACAGATAGTGATCTAATTATTTCAGAGTACAATATAATCCTGAATTCTCTAATTGAATTAACTGTCACGTATTCCCTTTTTTTAATTTTTAATTTTTTAATTTTTAAATTTTTTCTGAGAGAGAGAGAGAGAGACAGAGTACGAGCAGGGAAGGGGCAGAGAGAGAGGGAGACACAGAATCTAAAGCAGGATCCAGGCTCCAAGCTGTCAGCTCAGAGCTTGATGCAGGGCTCTAACTCACAAATGGTGAGATCATGACCTGAGCCAAAGTCGGCTGCTTAACTGACTGAGACCCCAGGTGCCCCAGATATCTCATATTTCTAAAGGAAGTACAAAGAAGTAGTTACAGTTTAGATGGATAAAATATATGTGTTATGTATATACGTAAAACATACAGTAAATATTAAATGAACAATGCAAAAAGCAATTGCTCAAAGAGACTGAAAACTTTGCAGTTTGTGAAATTTAGAATGTATCATAGAGGTGAGATATGAGTGAGTGGAAAGGAATGGGGGAGAACTTGATTCCAAGGTAGGGGATGGGGACAGTATATTCAAGCATAATCAAATTTAATTGCAGCAGAATGGACAGGTGGGAAAATATTGGGCCAGAACTGTTTGTGTCTGGTTATGGAGATTTTTTGTTTTTGAAAGAAAGTTTTTGAAGGTGAAGATTACAAATCATTTGCTTCTTCTGTTTTCAGTTCATTAATTGAAACTTCTGGAATTGAACTTAACTTAGGAGGTAAATGTATAAACATATCAGTGCATCTAGTATTTGCTCTGTTCTAGATCAGCTCTATTTGGTCATTATGCCCAACAGATATGTACTCATCTAGTGATTTAAATCTTATAATAATGAGAGCATACAGAGAAGGACAGATACCATATGTTTGCACTCATAGGTCTAACAGGAAATTTTCAGAATGATCTAGCTTCAAGAAAAGCAAGCAGTTAGTAGTGCTTAAGAAAAATTGATTCCGTATCAAATGGATAATTGATACCTGTCACAACACAGCATTTTATATACTGTTAAGTAAAACTGCAATACAATCTAAGTTTATTTTGAGAGTGTTTGCTGTATAATTGGATTTAATGAAATGTTTAGAGGTGCAGTAGGCAGGACTTTGAGTAGATAATGAAAGAAAATGAAAAATGAAAAAAAAAAAACGAGAGCATCCAGATACAGATAATATAATTTTCATTTTACAGGTGAGAAAACTAAACTGATATGGGGAACAAAGGTAAAAGAAAAAATTAAGTTTCTTTAGAGGTTGGAGCCCACTAACAAGTCCTTGAAATAGGCAGAGTGACATTCCTCTAGGAAATCAGCTGTCTCAATGTTAATACCTTGCTAAAGGCAAAGGGCACTCTTTAGCTTAACATTATCCTGACCTACAGGATACTGCAAGTCTACTTTAACTTGTAGACATTCCTTTTGAATTTTCCTTTATCTGTACATCCAAGATAAATGTTAGCAATCATCCTCCAAGCATATGGCCCACTGATATACATCTGAAGGGTCTCATGACTGAGGTTTTATTAGACAGTGATAAATGACCTTTTCTGAACAATACCTAGCCCCCCCAAGGTCCTGGGAACATTGCTTCCAAAATTCCTTAGAGACTTAGCCTATCCCTATCCCCTCAATTGCTTCTCACAACCCCAAAGCAGCTCTTTCTGACCACGAGTCCCATCTTTGATAAAACCACCTTTTTGCACCAAAGACACTTCAAGAATTCTTTCTTGGCTGTCAACTCTGAACCCCAACATTTCCACAACCAGGAATTTTGTCACGTGTTTTAAGAAAACTTCACCAGCTTGGATATTACTTACAAAAGAATCCAACGTTTGAATGGCAGTGATTGCTGATTATCCACCAAAGTCCATTGTCTCTTTCTTGCATAATAGTAGAGTGGAAGCTTGAGTGAGCCCTGCCCTGTTAGAGACTACATTTCCCAGACTTCCGTGCGGCTCGGCTTTATAACTGTTTTCACCAATGAAATGTGATTGGAAGTGATTTATGCACAACCCTCCCATTCCCCCTTCTATTTCTTCTTGGGAGCTGAAACTCAGATGTGCCTGCATTCCAACTTAACCAAGGAGATAAAGACAAGTCCCTTAATGCCTGGGTGCACAAAGGAGTGATTTCCTAAAAGCCTGTTAGTATCTTAAGCTTCCTCCAGGAGCTACTGAACCAGAATCTGCATTTTAACAAGATCTCAGGTGATTTACATTTGCATTAAGCTTTGAGAAGTGCTGTTTTTGGGGACAGCAGACCAACTTTATGGATGGAATGTTGATCTTTGAACTACCTCATAATAGAGCCATTGCTCTCCCCGCCTCCCCTCCCCCTGCCAACCCCATCTATAACCTGTTGTCTTCTTAAGCTATTGAATTTTAGGGCTCTTTGTTATAGTAGCATAATATTCACACTAATATAATTTGCCTCATCTGTTGACCCAAAAGCAGGGCATGCATTCATTTAGGAAATAACTATGGAACACACTTTATAGGCAAAGTACTGTTCCAGGATATATTTATGTGTATAAATATATAAAACTACATGAAGCATTATGTATGTATACTTACTGGATTTATATAATTTGATTTTATGCATATGTAAATATATATTTATATAAAAATAATTTGGATAATATATATTTATTCCCAAATTATTTAAGGCTTAGGTTTCTTCCCTCGAGTTTATAATTTAGTAGAGGAAAAAAAGACATAGGAATATACAAATTATGGATGCTATAAGAAAGTGTACTGGATATTTGCTAGTTTTAATAGGTTTTTTTGGAAGTCTGTGGTAGAGAGAATAATGCCCCCCAAAGATATCCATGTTCTAATCTCCTGAACCCATGACTATGTTACCTTATATGCCAAAAGGAACTTTGCCGGTGTGATTAAGTTAAGGACTTTAAGATGAGAAGATTACCCTAGATTATCCAGGTGGGACCAATGTAATCATAGGGCTTTTATAAAGAGGGAGGCAGAGGCTCAGAGTCAGAGGCAGTTATGAGAATGAAAGCAGGGGTTGGAGGGATGCTGTTGCTGAAAGGCGTGAGACAAGGAATGCAGACATTCTCTAGAATCTGGGAAAGGTAAGAGCTGGATTCTCCCCTAGAGCTTCCAGAAAGAGTACATCTTTAAAAATGTTTTTCTTTTTAAGTTTTTTTATTTTTGTGAGAGAGAGAGAGAGAGAGAGAGGGAGAGCGAGCGAGCGAGCGAGCGTGCGAGTGCTCTTGGAGGAGAGGCAGAGAAAGGGAGACACAGACTCTGTAACCAGCTTGAACCCACAGACCACTAGATCATGACCCAAGCTGAAGCTGAACACTAAACCGACTGAGCCACCCAGGCCCTAGTACAGCTTGCCAACACCTTATGATTGAGAACACACTTGGACTCTGTCTGCCAGAACTGTAAGATGATAACTTTGTTTTGTATTAAACCACTACATTTGTGATAATTTGTTACAGTAGCAATAGAAAACAAATAATACAACTCTTCCATTTGGGGCGGCCCATGTCCCATATCCCAATATATATAAGTGGGAGGCAGAGCCAGACATTCCTTTCCTTATTATTGGCCACTTACATATTTTTGCTCAGGACACAGAATCTGAGGGATTGAGGCAGACAAGAAACTAGAAGTTACTCATGGAGAGGCACCTGGATGGCTCAGCTGGTTGAGCATTGGACTCGATTTCGACTTAGGTCATGATCTCGTGGTTGATGGGTTGCCCTGTGTTGGGCTGTGTGCTGATAGTGCAGAGCCTGCTTAGGATTCTCTCTCTCCTTTTCTTTCTCCCCTCCCCTGCTCACGCTTGCTCTCTCAAAATAAATAAAAAATAAAAAGACTTAGACAAAAATCACTCATGGAGGTGATGGCAGGAATGGCCAGACTGTTTCTGTAACATGACGTTGCCCATGAAACCAGGCCAGAAGTTAGTTTTACCAAAGCAGGGGTCAGCGTGAGATGAAAACAGACTTGTTCTAGAAGACTCTCTGGGCATGTGTAGGGAACGAGTAAGTTCCAAATAGGTTGCTTTCACATCCACTTCTCACAGCATCAAATAACTCCAGAATGCCTAACGGACAGCCACAATCCTGTTTATAGTCTAGTAGGGGAATACAGACATTAAAGAAACAAAAGTTTGATGAAAGTTACTGGAGGGAAAACAGAGTACACAGAGTACAGTATAGAGGTGATTTGCAGGGGCATCCTTCCATCTTTAGGCCTTGCTTACTGTGAACTTCATCCAGGGCAACACAATTTTCTCATAGAGGATCTATCCAATGTATTTTTAAAGATACATTTGAGAAAAAAGAGAAAAAGCCAAGAAACAGACTCTTCACTATAGAGAACAAAGTGATGATTACCAGAGGACTGGGTGAAATAGGTGGTGGGGACCAAGAAGTGCACGTGTGATGAGCAGTGTGTGCTGTATGGAATTGCTGACTCACTATACTGTACATTTAAAACTAACATAACACTGTATGTTAATATACTGGAATTAAAGTTAGATAAAAAGATATATATTATAGAACTGTAGGACTAAACGTTTGGAAAATAGAGAATAAAGCTACCCATAGTCTGCTACTCTAACCATACTGTACAAATTTTCTCTTCAGTTTTTATTGTGTAATCAGTACTAGCTATTTATGGTGTACTAGGTACAATGCACTGTGCTAAGCATCTTCTATGTATAAGCTTATTTAATCCTCATAACAATCCTATAATGTAGATATTATTCCCTTGATTTCATAGAGAAGGAAACTGAGGTTCAGAGAGGTCACACAGTCAGTAACAACTGGATTCAACAAGTCTTTATGACCATTAATTTTATGTACTTATAATCATAATGCTTAATAGATTTGTCATACTCTTTCCACTTAATATTACATAAATCACTTTAAAAAATATTCTATAGCATCATTGTATCATTTCAGTCACATTTTGGATCAAATTCTCACGATAGATCTTGAAGTAGTGAAGGGTGAATAAGACTCCTAATGTATGTTCATGAAATCACTCTCTGAATGGGTTGTAGCATTTTGAAATACGGACAATTGATGTTTAGAAATATGGACAGTTTAAATACTTTTGCAGAATTTGGGATCATTATAAAGCCTTTATTAGACAAGAAAGTACCTCAAATATAACTTGAATTTCTTTGAAATTTCTCATTTACAGGTACTTCTCATCTAGAATGCTTCAATTTACCTCTCCCATGACAATTTAGAGTTTGAAGAGGCCTCAAAAAGCATCTGTTTGAATTCTCTTTCTCCAGACTGGGGAAACCGGTCCAAGACCAGTAAGTGGAGGGCTACAGGTAACTCCCACCCACCATCTAAGGGCATTTTTTCTATTACCTTACTGGATCCAATCTAGAGTCCGAAACGGCTGTTAGAAACAATAGTAATACATTACAATCAAGTCTGACCTATTTCCGCACTATTCAAAGCCTTTTGACACGCATTTGTCACTAAATCCAGAAAGGGAGAGTTGGATATTTTTATTAATAACCAAACTCAGGTGAGGGGCGGAGCGAGGCCTCTCTCAGCTCTTGTTCTGCCTATATTAACAATTTTTTAAAAAGCCCATGTCGAACCGAACCACGCTTTCGAAAAACGGGAGGTAGTCTTTCTAAAACAGACAGCCACCAGGATCCCAGCTTTGTGTTCCGACGGGGACCAGCCAGCACGAGGGCAGGCCCACTTGGACGTAGGCGCTGGGCAGGCGTGCATTGCGCAGGCGTGCACCTGTGCTGGTGCAGGGGCCACGGGCCGCCAGCGCTTGCCCGTCTCCGCCTGGCGCCTGGCGCGCCCCCGCCTCTCCCGGCTTTCCGTCCTCCAGGCCCCGCCTCGCCAGCTCTGCGCCTGGGCTTAGCTTGCAGTTGCCTTGTGGCTCAGCGGGCGGGCAAACTGCGTGTTGCTGCGTCATCGCCAGTGGCCGGTTTGAATGAGACTCTCGTCGCACCCGTGCTGCCGCCACTACCGCGCCTCCGCCTTGGCCGCCGCCACAGCTTCATCGCGTCCCTTTCCCTTCGACGCCCTTGCCAGGCCCAGCCTTCCTGCGCCGCCACCGCCTTTTGCGCCGCCATGCCGCTTTATTCAGGTGAGCTCTCTGCTCGCCCCGGGTTCGGTTTTGCTCTAGGCCTCTGAGTAGGCCTGCCTGCAGGGCGGGGACCGGCTGGGCATGGGGCGGGGGAGGGGACCGGGAAGGCGTGCGTCGGGGTGACTGCGGCGTGGCGATGACTCTGGCCGCTTTCTGCCTGCTATTTCCGAGCTGTGCAGCTTGAGGGATCCCTCCTGGCCTCGGGTGGGTAGGGAGTGGAGATGGGGAGCGCAAGTCAGCCGCTTGGAGTGGTGACTGTGCAGAATAGTTTCTCTCACTGTCCTAGTGAACCAGGAGAGTGAGGGTGTGTCCTGAGGCACCAGGGAGCAGGCTAGAGGTGTAGTGGGGGGGAGTTTTTTGGGATCCTTAGTGGTAGCTGTGGAAGGGAGGGGCCAGGAGGGGAAGCCTTAGGTAAGGGTGGGATGGAAGGACCCGAGATGAAAGGTAACCTTCCATCGTGCTTGGGCTTTCCCTCAGTAGCTTCCCGTAGCTTACCCTTTCTGCCTTTGGCTCAAGCACCCCTTTTGTACCAATTTCAATTTTATCCCAGGGTAGATTGTGAACTTTTTGCTTCGTTCTCATTTCATCAGACGTTATATTGGGCTTCTGAGGCATAGCGTTAACATTGAGACTTAGATGAATACAAATATCCACAGGCGTCATTTCCTTTTAAATGGCGTTTGACATTTTTTATTTTATTTTGCTCGAGGCAGTCCATAGTATTGGCCAGGGATCACATTTTCACATAGTTAATGGCCCTTGCTGTTTCTAGTTTTATTCAAAATGGCACCTGAAATGTATGTAGTGGATTCCGTTAGCTATGGATGTGTGATTCATTGGCCATTCCTGACTTTATGAGGATTCCTTTTTTGAAGAGTCAACATTTTCAAAGAATGATATGAAACAAAGGAGTAATGTTTAATCTCGAGGTGGATTCTTGATGTTCTAGAGTCTTGAATTAAATGCTTTAATGATTGATCAATCTCTTTAGAAAGCCATGATTAGCAGTGGAATGGTACTTGAAATATTCTGCTTATGCAATGTAGAATTGAGGGGTTTTTAATTAAGTAATGGGAATAAATGCTAGTATATGCTAATAGATAAACACACTGGTATACTCGCAAATAAAACTACCAACCCCTCTTTTTTCCCCTCAAAATACCTAATGTTCGCCGAACTTTCTATGTTAAACATTAGGTTCTATATTAAATATTTAATGATAATTTTTCCTTATTTCGAAAATGAGAGAATTGGGGTAGATTTCTAAGGTTTGTTCCTCTGACATCTCCATATTGAGATTCTGTATTTTCAGGTTCTACAAAAATCCCTATATTAAAATAAGAATGTTTTAAGTATTGTTTCATAAGTTCTCTTTGATGGGTAAGTAAAAAATGAAAGTAACTTGTTCATGGTGACACAGTTCAATCAATTTCAGATAGTTCTTCATTATTTCTAATACTGTTTCGGTTTTGTCTTATTTTTTGGTTGCATTCTTGTTCTGTGTTCTTTCTTATTTCAAGATTACAACTGTGCCCTCTTCAAACCCATTTTTCCACCCACTCCTAGAGTGATATGATATTCAAATTAGACTGAAGTGGCCTTTATGAAAACCTTTCAGGAATTTTACATTTCTGTAACCTAAAGCCCAAAGCCTGTATGTTTTAGCATGATTTACGTGATCTTCCTTGACTTGATCTTTGGTCAGTTTCCAGTTTCAGCTTCTTCCCCTTCACTCTGGAAATTACTTAAATCTCAGAACACATAATGCAGTCTTATGCTTTTGATGTTTTTCTTATCTTTTCCAGGAATGCTTATGTATCCGAAGTATCTGGCTAACACCTAATTTTTTCTTTGAGACTCAGCTGAAAGTTGACAGTTCTAGGGGTGTGTGGGTGGCTGTCAGTTAAGCATCTGACTCTTGATTTTGGCTCAGGTCACGATCTCCTGGTTGATGGAGCCCCTCATTGGGCTCTGTGCAGATGGCCTGAGCCTGCTTGGGATTCTCTCCCTTTATCTTGCCCCTCCCTTGCTCCTGCATGCACTCTCTCTCCTAAAATAAACAAACATGTTAAAAAAAAAAGAAAGTTGATAGTTATAACCCAAAGTTCTCACTTCCTCCAGGGAATCCTTCTTCACTCATGGAGCATTCCTTTGTGATCCTGTAGCATTTATAATATTTATATAGTATTGGTAATTATTTTGACTTTTTCTCCTCCTGTGTCTCTTACTAGATTCCAGGTTCATAGTCTCCCCAATGCTTGTTACTGAGCTTATTGAATGAATAATAAACACATTAAATGAATTGGTGAAAGAATTGGGATTTGGAGTGAGGATTAGTTCATATTTTGGTCTTATTAGGAAAACAGACAACTATTGTGAGATTCTCATTTGAGTAGGTGTGAAGTTTTCACTATTACTTTTACTGTACTTTAAAAGTTAGCAATTTAATGAGGCAGATTGAAATTTTCTTATATGGTAAAATATATGTAACATAAAATACTATTTGAATCATTTAGAAATGTTTATTAAAATTTTTTTTTACCATTTTAATTTATTTTTGAGAGGGACAGCGTGAGTGGGGCAGGGGCAGAGAGAGGGAGGCACAGAATCTGAAGCAGGCTCCAGGCTCTGAGCGGTGGTGCCGGAACCCATAAACCCCAAGATCATGACCTGAGCCACCCAAGCACCCCTAAAAACCACTTATTTTTGGGAGAGAGTGAGTGAGAGTGTGTGCAATGCACAACGTGGGGACAGAAAGAGGGGGACAGAGGATCCAAAGCAGGCTCCACACTGACAGCATAGAGTCAGATGCAGGGCTTGAACTCACTGTGACTTGACGTTGAGCCCAAGTTAGACACTTAACCACCTGAGCCACCCAGCCACCCCTATTTTAACTGTTTTTAAGTGTACTTTTTTTTTTTTGGCATTAAGTACGTTCACATTGTTGTGTGACCATCATCACCATCTACCTTCAGAACTTTTTCATGTTCCTAGACTGAAACTCTGTTCCCTTTAAAAATAACTGCATTTCCTTTTCCCCACGGCCTCTTGGCAACCTCCTTTCTACTTTCTGTCTCTGACTTTGACTACTGTAGGTACCTTATATAAGGGAAATCATAATATTTGTCCTTTTGTATCTGGCTTATTTTGCTTAGTGTAATGTCTCCAAGGTTCATCCATGTTGTATAACAGGTATAAGAATTTTATTACTTACTTTTTTTATTTTAGAGAGAGAGAGAGAAAACGTGCATGCCCAAGGTAGTGGCGGGGAGAGTGTGTGCGCACGAGAGAATCATAGGCAGGCTCCATACTCACATGGAGCCTGATGTGGGGCTCAGTCCCATGACCCTGGGATGTGACTTGAGTCGAAATTAAGAGTCAGATGCTCAATTGACTGAGCTACCCAGGCACCCCTGAATTTCATTACTTTTTAAAGCTGAATACTGTCCATTGTATTTCTATACCACATTTAGTTCATCTGTTCATCTGTTGATGGGACACTTGGATCGCTCACATCTTTTAGGCTATTGAGAATAATGCACTGTAAACACTGGGTATACAAATATTCGTTTGAGTCCTTCACACTTATAGGTGTGTATTTAGAAATGGAATTGCTGGATCACATGGTAAGTTTAATTTTTTGAAGACCCTACATACCTTTTCCGCAGTGGCTTTACTATATTATATTCCCATCAGGAGTGCTTTAAGTGTTCCAGTTTCTTGACATCCTCAGCAGCACTTGGTTTTTTTCTTTTTTAATAGCCATCCAAATGGCTGAAGTAGGATTTTTTAAATAATTTAATTATATCTTTGAGTTTTTCTTAATATTTGACCACCTCTTGCTCAGGAACCACACCTTTCAGTTCTCCCATGGAGCCTTTCTTCTTAAAATCCAGAATCTGTATTCCTTGACCTGTTTTAAGTATGCTGTATTTTACAAGCATTTTTTTCTTCTCTCCAATTATCTTTCTAACCTTTCTTAATCTGTTCTAGTTGTATGTACTAATTTTAATAATTGCTTAGTTAAACATATTTTGATGTCTATGAACCTTATTCTGGGAAATACTTCAGTTGATCATACTTTGCTGAGATTATTAGGGTAGAATTCAGAAGACTTGAATATTTACTATTTTTGTGACATTAGTAAATCAGTCAACTTCTCTTAAATCTCAGTTTATTTATCAATAAGAAGTTGGGTTAGATTCATTTAAATTTTCTTCAGGACCTGCTGCATTCAAGTCACTTCTGATAAGGTAAGCATTAATGAACGTATTAAGAGGAATGACATCGGCTAGTTCTTGAAAGCCAAACTAATAGGTCCCATGGGGATCTTAGAAATCTAACATCCTGTTATTTTATAAATTAAAAAAGTAAATGATGGTTTTATTTCCAGTTACTGTGAAATGGGGAAAGGAGAAATTTGAAGGTGTAGAATTGAACACTGATGAACCTCCAATGGTGTTCAAGGCTCAGCTTTTTGCACTGACTGGAGTTCAGCCGGCCAGACAGAAAGTTATGGTGAAAGGAGGAACATTGAAGGTAAAATCCAAATTTTCATTATATTATATAATTAGTGGAAACACCAGACCATGTAGCACTTGAGGTATTTTATTTGCAGAGAGTATACAGTCTTGAGATTAAAATGGTCTTATTCATGTCAGTGTAGGAAGGAACATTGCAGCTATATCAAAAACAGTGTATTATAAAAGCATCATTAAAATTTTTATTTTAAAATGCATTGTTATCAATCAGTGAATACTCCTGGGAGTCAGAGGAGTGTGGAACTTTCCATTTATCTCTACTGTTTGGATTTTTTTCCTGCGAGGGTATGTTAAAAATATTTTATCTTGTTTAGACTAATACAAAAATCTATTTATGTATTCTTAGTTAATTTTCTGTTATAGGAGTAGAGAAAATTTTATCTCTATTAGAAATAATGGAAGTTGCATAAAAAGAATACAGAAGATATTTTTGTACATATATTCAAATGTTGAAAATAAGAGTATTTCAACATCTTTACCAAATCCCAGTTCTGGAATACTGAAAAACTTAATTTTTTTTTTTTGGTCTGTTTTGCATTCTATTCATTAAAAAGGAGCTCATATCACTTAAGAGTAATCACTATCTCTTGGCGACAAAAAATTTTGCTTAAAAAGAACATTTGGAATTATCACATTGACTACAACTAAGAGTTTAAGCTTACTGGCATCATTAGTGAATGGGCCCCAAAAAGATGCAAGTATTATTATTTGTAATACTATGTAAGTGCAGTTTTAAAAGTATAGGTATGAAATACTAAAGAGCTATAGTTAACTTTAGAGATAAGGCTTGGTTGCCCCTGTCAGCTGGGCAGTAAAACAGATGTTGGTGAAGAAAACATTGTTTTCCCTCCAAGTTACAATATGAGCCTGTGGTCATTAGTGAGCTTGATAACCTAATTTGTGATGAACTATGTACTGGTGGTATACTGTGGAGAATTATAGAAAAATGATAATTAAATGAAACTGACTGCTAATAGCTATCACTTACTGAATACTTATTCTGTTCCAGGCTTTTATTTTCTTTACTTCTCACCTATATTATTTTGAAAATGAGAGTAAATGTGTTTTATAATTTCATAAACGAGAGAACTTAGCATCAGAGAGATTATTATTATTTTAAATGTTTGTTTTTGAGAGAGAGGGAGGGAGGGGCAGAGAAAGAGAGGGAGACAGAGGATCCAGAAGCAGGCTCTGCACTCACAGTAAAGAGCCTGATACGGGGCTTGAACTTAGGAACCATGAGATCATGACCTGAGTGAGCCCAAGTCCAACGTTAACCAGCTGAGCTGCCTTGGCGCCCCAGTGTTGGAGAGATTTAAGTAACATATAATAAGGCACCAGAAGAGCATGCGATTTACAAGTCCAGCAGATCTGGGTTCATTTTACGGTTTTGTGTGACCTCAGATAACTGAGTGATCTGAGGGAGTGTATATAGTAGTTATTCCTTATGATTTGTAGTAGTAACCCTTAAACTGAGAAGGACATTTAGGAAGTTACTGTTGTGCTTTGAAGCAGGTTGTCCAAAGGGAAGCATATTGAGTGCCTGGAATCTTCTGTAAAAAGGAAAGAGAAACATGTGAAATTTAAGAAACAAAATAGATGAACATAGGTGAAGGGAAGGAAAAATAAAATAATAAAAACAGAGAGGGAGGCAAACCATAAGAGATTCTTCACTTGAGAGAACAAACTGGGTTGCTGGAGGGGAGTTTGGTGGGAGGGTTGGACTAAATGGGTGATGGGCATTAGGGAGGGCGCTTGTGATGAGCGCTGGGTGTTGTATGTAAGTGATGAATCATTAAATTCGGCTCCTGAAACCAGCACTACACTATATGTTAACTAACTTGAATGTAAATAAGATCTTGGAAGAAGAAAAAAGGAAAGCGCACCGAGGAGATGACTCTGGCTGTCTTGTGAAGGGCAGGGGTTTAGCAGCAGCACGCCAGAATATCTGTGGGCCAGTCACGGCCTGAAAAAAGATCTGGTTTTAACTGAGTACATTGAGGCAGAAGTATTTAATTGCCTCACAGATAGGAATTTAGGACTTGAAAAATGTTTGTAGACACAGCAGATGTTACTAGTAATCCTGGTATAATTTTTCTTTAATGTTTATTTTTGGGGGAGAGAGAGAGAGAGAGCATGAATGGGGGAGGTGCTGAGAGGGCAAGGGCCAGAGGATCTGAAGTGGGGCTCTGCACTGACAACAGAAAGCCTGATGTGGGGCTCAAACTCATGAGCCAAACCATGGGATTATGACTGGAGCCAAAGTTGGAAATGAGACACTTAACCAACTGAGCTACCTAGGCACCTCCTGGTATAATTTTTAATGGCACTTACATTCCTAAGAATCTACTGTTAGCAATAAATTATATAATTGTTCTAATTATGTAGACCTTATTTCATAAATGACTCTTCATTCCTGTCATGTAAGCTAGTTACTAGCTTTGCTGGTTTCATACATGCAACAAATATGCAAAAAATTAGTATCTGTCATCAAATAAATGCTTTTTTAGTCCTTTGGGACTGTCAGGTTTATGGTCTTTTAGATTGTGTCTTTTGTAGTTTAAGCAGTTGATAGATTTGTTGACTTTAAGACTGCACATGTGTGCCCTTGAGCGTGCAAGTGGAAGAGGGGCGGAGAGAGAGGGAGACCGAGAATCCCTCCTGGTGGGGCCCCCATCACGGGAACCATGATACCGTGAACACTGAAATCAAGAGTTGGATGGTCAACCCACTAAGCCACCCAGGTTCTGCTCTCCTCACCCCACAAGTAGTTTTATTATAGTTATTTTAAGTAAAATGTGCATGAAGAAAAAATTGTTTTGTAGTAGCTTTTTGTTTTTTTAATTTAAAAAAAGTTTATTATTTTTGAAAGAGAATGAGAGGGACAGACGGCAAGCAGAGGAAGGGCAGAGAGAGGGAGGCACAGAATCAGAAGCAGGCTCCAGGCTCAAACCCACAGGACTGCAGGATCATGACCTGAAGTTGACCGCTTAACTGAGCCACCCATGCGCCCCTGTTTTTTTTTTTTTTTTTTTTTTTTTTAAGTTTATTTCTTTTGAGAGAGAGAACAGGGGAGGGGCAAAGAGAAGAAGAGAGAGACAATCCCAAGCAGGCTCCACACTGTCAGTGCAGAGCCCAACGTGGGGCTCTGAATCCTTCAACTGGGAGATCATGACCTGGGCTGTAGTCAAGAGTCAGAGGCTTAAATGACTGAGCCACCAAGTGCCCCTGGATTAGCTTTAAAATTAGTTGATTATTAGAATATGTTCAAATTGTATAGGAGTGGTTAAATGTTTTTTACTTGTTTTTAAAACAGGATGATGATTGGGGAAACATCAAAATAAAAAATGTAAGTATTACCATAACACTATAATGTAGTTTCTTAATTATTACACTAAAATACATTCTAAATGCCTTATATATATGTGTGTGTGTGTGTATAAATATATATATGTCTAAATGCCTAATGTATATACAGTTTTTCCAACAAACACTATCTGTTGAAAATACTTTCCTTTTCCTGTTGACTCATCTTGGAGTCTTTTCTTTTTTTTTTTTTTTTAAACATTTATTTATTTTTGAGGGACAGAGAGAGACAGATCAATCTTGGAGTCTTTCTTGAAAATCACTTGTAGGTTTATTTTGGGTGTCATTGATACATTTGATTATAACTTAGTTACTAAAACGTAAAATAAGTCTTGAAATAGAATAAGTTCTCCTACCTCTGCCAGAATATTTTAGCTTCTTTGCATTTTCTTATAATTCTAGAGTAAGTCAGTTTTTATAAATGGACTCCTGGAATTTTGAGGTTGTATAGGTTCTAGAGTTAAATTTTGGGGAAAATGAGCATCTTCCTATTGAGTATTAAAATGCTTAACTATGATGTACTCTACTTAGGCCTTCATATTTTCTTAGAATTTTGTAGCCTCTCTGTGTAGAGAGCTTCATGGTTTTAGATTCTTGGAATGTAGTTTTTTTGACTGTTAAATGATATTAAAAAATTTGTTTTTGAATATTCATGGGTAGATCATAAAAATATAGTTTATTTTTATTCTGATCTTGCTAAATTCACTTAATACTTGGAGTAGTTATTTTCCTGATCCCTTGGAGCTTTTTATGGACATAAGCATGTTTTCTGCAAATAGAGAACTTCCTTTCTTTACTTCTTTTTCAGTCTTTGAGTTCTATTTCTTTTTATTGCCTTACTTCCATGGGCTAGGACTTCTCACACATTGTTGAATAGAAAATGATAAGAATGGGCATCATTGTTTTATCCTAGCTCATTCGGTTCACTAAGACCTTTTAAATTATGAATGGCTGTTGGATTTTGTTAAGTGCTTTTTGTGCTTATTAAAAAGGTCATATGATTTTCCTACTCTATTTGGATAATCTGGTTAGTCTCCTTGATTTTTAATTGTTAAACCTTGTATTTCTGGGATGTGCAGCTTTCAAAGTTTTTGGTCTCTGTGACTTCATGTACGCTCTATTATTATTTTTAAACCCCAAAGAGTTTCATATATGTTATATCTATTGATATTTATCATATTAGAAATTAAAACTGAAATTAAACTATTTAGAAATAATAGTAACAAACCCATTACCTGTTAATTTTATATTTTTAAATGTTTTCCCAAAAAAAACCCATGAAAGACTGGCAGTGTTCTATGTTTTTGCAAATTTCTTGAAACTCTAGCTTAATTAGAAGATAATTGAATTCTCCTATTTGCTTCTGCATTGAGTATGTTATGATAAGTTGTTTTGGTTGAAGTATTTATTAGAAACCTGGCCTCACATAGTTAAATAGTGGGAAAAGGGAGTTGTCTTTTCAGATAAAATCGTGAACATTTTTCTTTCTTAGCACACCAGAACTTAACATGTGATAGTTTGTAATTGGTTGGTTTGTGGTAGAAACCGCGTCAGTGACCTTTCCTACATGAACATCTGTTTGTCTGTTTTGCGCTTACATGTGCATGATTTTGTAACATCATGTATTTATTGGTCATTTGGAAAATACAGTTTTTCTGAGTTTTTTAGGTCTTACATACATTGATGTATTTTAATATACTATACCAAAAAATTGCATTCATCAATATCACTACCAGCCTCAACAGTACATAGAACTGCCAAGTACATAGTGACAGACGTAACCTTCTGATTTTCACTCCAAAACTCTAATTTTGTCATTAACAACTGATATGCAGTCAGTTGTTTTTCCTAAGGCAGCAAGTTCACTTCACTTATTTTTGAGAAAATGTTTGCTAAATACTCAAGTAAAACAACCCATAATTTGTAGTTTTAAGTAAAAATGATATTTTATTTAAAAAGCCACAGGTCCAGGGGCGCCTGGATGGCTCAGTCTGTTAAGCGTCTGACTTCGGCTTAAGTTATAATCTCACAGTTCATGAGTTCCAGCCCTGTGTCAGGCTCTATTCTGACAGCTCACAGCCTGGACCCTGCTTCTGATTTCGTGTCTCTCTCTCTGTCCCTCCTCCCGTTCATGCTCTGCCACTTGCTCCCTCTCAAAAATAAACACTAAAAAACAATTAAAGCAATTAGTTCAGTTTGCAACTCAGACATTTATGCAAGCTTATCCTGAAGAAAATGATCATACTTTGGTATGAAGATGTGGTGTTTGCATTGATTTCTAAAAAATAAAACTTATTAAAAAGTAAAAAGCTTTGGGTTCACAGCAAAAACTTAGTGGAAGATACAGAGCTTTCCCTCATATCCTCCTCCCCCCGACATGCATAGCTTCCTCCATTACCAGCATCCCCAACACACAGTTTAGTACATTTATTATAATTGGTGAACATACATTGACACATCATTGGTACCCAAAGTCCATGGTTTACATTAGGATTCACTCATGGTGTTGTACATTCTCTGGTTTGGACAGATGTATGAATTATGAATGGCTATTGAAGTTTGTTAAGTATTCCCCATTATGGTATCATTACAGAATAGTTTTACTGCCCCCCCACCCCCCACCCCAGTTCTATATGCTCTGCCTGATCCTTTCCTCCCTTCAGCCCTCCGATAACCATTGATATTTTCATGTCTCCATGGTTTGGCCTTTTTCCAGAATGTCATGTAGTTGGAATCCTACAATATGTGACCTTTTCAGATTGACTTCTTTCAGTAATCTACATTTAAGTTTTTCCATGTCTTTTCGTGGCTTTGATAGTTCATTTCTTTTTAATGCTGAATCATAGTCCATTTTCTGAATATACCACAGTTTATTCACCTACTGAAAGAGATCTTGGTTGCCAGAAGTTTTTTTTTTTTCTCTTAATGGAGCTTCCCAGTCCATAGCACAGAATATGAAAAAGGAATGAATTCAAAGGTTGAGATTTAATAATCATTTTTTACCAGTTCATTTGATATCATTACTCTGGTAAGTGTTAAACTGTTAAATATTTTGCACTATTACTGCAAGTATCTGCACAGTGAACAAGGGACAGTAACTTCTTTGGTGTTAGGAAAACAGTTTTGATTGTGCTGGTGCTGTGAAAGAATTTTAGAGACCAGTAGGGGTTCACAGACACTTTGAGAACTGGGACAAACCCATTAAATCATGATGTATTTATCTCATTATATATTGCTGGATTTTATTTTCTCATTGTTAAATTATTATTATTTTCTTAATGTTAATTTTTGAGAGAGACAGAGTGTGAGTGGGGGAGGGGTGGAGAGAGAGGGAGATACAGAAACCGAAGCCGCTCCAGACTCTCCGCTGTCACCACAGAGCCTGATGCAGGGCTTGAACTCACAGACCAAAAGATCATGACCTGAGCTGATGTTGGATGCTCAACCGACAGAGTCACCCAGGCACCCTTCATTTTCTTAAGAAGGACATTCATATATATGTTCATGAGGGATATAAGTATTTTTATTTGAAGACTTAATACCCTGTGTTTTCTAAGTGAGTTTGTGTAAGATTGGTATTATTTCTGTAAGTACTTGAAATAATTTATTCATGAATTCTATCTGGACCTGGATTTTTCTATGTTGGATTTGATTAATATTCAGATTCTTTAAAAATTTTTTTTAAACGTTTATTTTTGAGAAAGAGGGAGACATGGAATCTGAAGCAGGCTCCAGGCTGTGAGCTGTCAGCACAGAGCCTGACATGGGGGCTGGAACTCACGAACTGTTAGAAGGTGACCTGAGCCGAGGTCAGATCCTTAACCAGCTGAACCACCCAGGTGCCCCGATGTTGAGTTTCTGTAATAGATTTTCTGTTTTTAGAAACAGATTATTTAGATTCAGTTTGTTATGTCAGTTTTGGTGAGATTCCTCTTGAGAAAATTTGCTTATATTTAAACAAATTTATATTGGAATTTATTGGCATAAAAGTTTTCCATAATCTCCAGATTAGTCATTAATTATTCTTTTATGTTCTCTTAATTTGTTGATGTTCCCTCTCTTCATTCCTGATACTAATAATGTCTTTGGGTTATTTTTATTTTTTATTTTTGGGTCCGTGTTGCTAAGGATTTATCAGTTAATCGTTTGAGTTTTTGACTTTGTTGAGATAGTACCTATTTTCTATTTTTTTGATATCTACTTTTAAAATTCTTTCCATTTTTCCTATCTTAGTTTTAAATTGCTCTATTTTCGTGCTTTTTAAGGTGTGCGCTTAAATCATTCCCTCTTTTTGTTAATACCTCCTTTCCTCATGTAGACAATTAAAATTATTACTTTATCTTTAATCACTTGTAGTTGTATCCACAGTTTTTGATCTGATGTTTATATTATGCCATTAAATATTCTTATTTTTTTTTTTTGCTTGAACCATAGATTATTTAGAACTATGTTGTTTCATCTCATTTGGACCTTTTTCAAATATATTTGTATTATTTATTTCTATTTTGATTCTGTTGTAGTCCCATAACAGGCAATATTATTTCGGTCCTCTGAAATTCATCGACCCTTGTTGTTTGGGCTGTTTATGGCCCAGAAAGCCTACAGTATTTATTGTATGACGCTTAATAGGAAAAGTTTGCTGACTCTTAGTATAAATAGTCCTAAATTGATGTTTTTGAACTGCTTGCTCCAGGGTTTATATGATTATCATCTGCCTTAAATAACAAATGACTAAAGATATAAGATTTTTATAATAGTATACTTCTGTTTTCCTGGTCTTTGGTGCTATTGTTGTCCTACAGTTTATTTCTACATGTTAGAAATCTTATACTTCATTTCTATTTTTGTTTTAAACAGTTGATTATCATACAAAGAGATTAAAAATGTACAAAACTAATATTTACCAGTTTTGGCATTCTTCCCCTTGTATCCAAATACAAATTTCTCATTTCTGGCAGAGCACGTCTGTGAGTTTTTCTTGTAGCTCATTTTGTTTTTCTGCAGATCTTTATTTCACCTTCATTTTTGAAAGGCATTTTTGATAAGTATAGAATTCTAGATTAACACTTTTTCTTTCAATACAAGAAAAACGTTTTCTGATTTGCATAGTTGCTGTCATTCTTTTTCCTTTGTATGTAATGGGTCTTGTTCCCCTGGTGCTTTAGAGATTTTTCTCATTGTTGCTTTTCAGCAACTTACTTACATGTTTTGGAGAGGTTTTCTTTGTGTTCTGTTTGAGCTTCTTGGACTTGTGCGTTTAGTTTTTATTACATTTGAAAAAGTTTAGCTATTTCTTTTTAAGTATATTTTCTGTGTGCCCTTCTCTCTCTTTTTTTAATGTTTATTTTGAGAGAAAGAGAGAGAGAGAGAGAGAGAAAATCCCAAGCAGCCTCCGCAGTGTCCCTGATGTAGAGCCTGATGTAGGGCTCCATCCTACAAGCCATGAGATCATGACCCCAGCTGAAATCAGGAGTTAGGTGTTTAACCAACTGAACCACCCAGGTGCCCTTCTCCTCTTTTTTGAGACTACAGTTACACATAAATTGGGTAGTTTGCCCGTTATACAGTTTTGGTCCCTTTAATTTCTGTGTGTGTGTGGTGTGTGTGTGTGTGTGTGTGTGTGTGTGTGTGTGTGTGTGTCCATATTTCTCTTTTTTTAAATGGTTATTTGAGAGACAAAGAGAGAAAGAGAGAATGAGAGAGCTAGTGCATGTGTGCGAGAGAGGGGAAGAGAGAGAGAATTCCAAGCAGATTCCACACTCTCAGCACAGATCTCGGGAACTGAGATCATGACCTGAGCTGAAACCAAAAGTCAAATGCCTAACTGACATCATCACTCAGGCGTCCTGTATGTTTTCCTCTCTTGATAGATATTTGTGTTTATACTTTTTGACTATTATGAATAAAACTGTGAACCTCCATTTTTGTAGGTGCATATTTTCATTTTTCTTGAGTAAATACCTACAAGTGAATTTGCTGGATCATATGTTTAAGCTATATGTTTAACTCGGTAAGAAACTGCCAAATACTTTCCATAGTGGTGGTTGTACATTACTGAACAGTGTATGATGGGTCCACTTATCCCACATCACAGCATTTGATTGTTGTCAGTCATTTTTCTTTTAACCATTCTTGTGGGTGTGTAGTGATGCTTTCTTGTGGTTTTAGTTTACCTTTATGTGATGACTAATGATACTGAGCAGATTTCATGATCTTATTGGCAACTTCTTTTTCTGTTTATGAAACATCTGTTCAAATCTTTACCTATTTTTAATTGGATTGTTAATTGCATTTTTGTAAATTCTCTAAATGTATATTGGAATCCAGTCTTTTGTGAGATATATATGCTGTGATATTTTCTCCTAGTTTGTGTTTTTTAGTCTTTTATGTGTTTTGTTGAGTACTTTTAAATTTTGTTGAAGTATAATTTATCAGTTTCTTTTATGGCTTTGACAGTTTGCATCCCATCTAAGAAATCTTTGCCTGCGTCAAGGTCATAAGAGACTTCTGTTTTGTAAAACTTTTAGCAGTTTTAGCTTTTATATTTAGGTATATCCTCTGTTTTGAGCAGACTCTTGTGTTTGTTAAGTAAGTGCTGGAGGTTAATTTTTTTTCCATAGGAGTGTTCACTTGTGAGAGCACATGTAAGTCTGTTTCTGGATTTTCTTCTCTTCTGTTGGCATGTATACGTACCTTTATGCCAGTATTCACTTCCCATAGTCGTGATTATTCAAGACTTGAAATCAGGTAGTATGAGTCCAATTGTTCTTTTTCAAAACTATTGGCTGCTCTAAGATCTTTGCATGTCCTTTGCACTTTTTAGATTCTTATTTTCTACAAGAGTCTGGGGGGAGTTTGATTGGAATTACATTGATACTATATATCTAATTGGGACTTTTTTTTTTTTTTAAAGCTTATTTGAGGTGGGGGGGAGAGAGAGGGGGAGAGAGAGAAATTCCTCTCTCAGCGCAGAGCCTGATGTGGGGCTGGAACTCATTAACTGTGAGATCATGACCTGGGCCAAAATCAAGAATCAGATGCTTAACTGACTGAGCTACCCAAGCACTCATCAAATTGGGACATCTTAATATTGAGTCTTCTAATTTACAAGCTTGATAGATCTCTCCATTATTTAGATCTTAAAATTTCTCAAAACAGTGTTTTATATTTTCAATATAGGGTCTTATACATGTTTTGTTAAATGTCTTTAAGTATTTCATGGTTTGATACTATTATAAAGGTGTGTTTTGAATGTCATCTTCCGGTTGTTTATTGCTAATATATAGAGGTAGAATTAATTATTGTATATGGATCTTGTTTCCTGTGGTTTTGCTGATTTTTACATATTGATGTTTAGGATAATATAGATTGGTATACAGTCATATGGCAAATAAGAATGGTTTTATTTTTCCTTTTCAATCTCCCCTTTTATTTCTCTTTTATTCTTTGCTTTATTTCACTGGTGAGGATTTTCAGCACACAGTGTTGAGTAGAAATGGTTGAGACTGGACATCATTGCTTTTTTCCTGATCTTGGGAGAACAATCTCCAATCCTGGCTGGAGTTGTTTTACGGATGTTCACCATTCGTTGGAGGAAGTTCTTTTCTGAAAGAGACTTAAAAATGTTTCATAGAACTCTTCAGTGAGGCTTGGAGCTTTCTTTGTGGGAAGACTTTTAGTTAAGATTTAGTGTATTTAATAAATGTGGAACTATTCAAATGTTAAATTTTCTTTTACATGAATTTTGGCAGTTAGCATCTTTTAAGGAATTGGTCCATTTAATTTACAGTTCATATTGTTGACTTGATTAGCATAATACCCTCTTAATATCCTTTAATTTTAGGGTCAGTGCTGTTTTCTCTCTCTCTCTCTCTCCCTTTCTCCCCACCAGTATTGGCAAATTGTGATTTCTCTCCCACTTTCTTCATTGATCTACCCAGAGGTTTGTCAATTTCATCGATATCTTCCCTCCTCCAGAAGAATCAATTTTTACTTGTTCATTTATTATTTTAATGATTTAACTTTTTTGCTTCATTTCCTTCTTTTTTTTAAAGTTGATTTATTTTGAGAAAGAGAGCATTAGCACAGGTGGGGCAGAGCGAGAGCAAGAGCGAAATTCCAAGCTGACTCCGTGCTATCAGCACAGAGCCTGATGTAGGCCTCCATCTCACAAACTGTGAGATCATGACCCGAGCCAAAATCGGGAGTTGAACACTTCACCTATGCAACAACCCAGGCTACTTTGGTTTTTAATGTATACTTTTTCTTTTTCTTTTTTTTTTACATTTTATTCATTTTTGAGAGACAGGGCATGAACAGGGGAGGGGCAGAGAGAGAGGGAGACATAGAATCTGAAGCAGCCTACGGGCTCTGAGCTGTCAGCACAGAGCCCGACGCGGGGTCAAACACACAAACAAACACACAAATAGTGTGATCAGACCTGAGCTGCAGTCAGACGCTTAACCAACTGAGCCACCCAGGCGCCCCTTGTGTCATTTTTTAAATCTTTAATTTGTAATTAATTTTGGGTATGGCATGTCATGAGGTGAGAATGATTTTTTTTCTAAATTATTATCCAGTTTTCCTCAACATTCTTCATTGCATAATCTATTCTTTAGTCTTTATTCTTTTTTAGAAATTTCTTAGCTATTGTTATGAGAATAAACTGGCTACATGAATGAATCATTTTGTAAAGTTTCAGAAATAAATTAAATTTATATAATAATTTGGAATCACATCTTTACTGTAATGTTTCCAGTCTAAAATTGGTTAGTACTGTGAAAATGTTGGGGTTCAGGAGTGAATGGTCAGGAATGAATTCTTGACATGTCTTTGATTCAGAAAGGGTGGTTTTATTAAAGCACAGGGCAGGATCTGTTGGCAGAAGGAGCTGCACTGAGATGGTGAGGAGTGACTGACTACAAACTTTGAAGTTGGAAGGGATTTAGGGATCTAGAAGTCTCTAAGGAATTTGGAAACAAGGTTTCTAGGACCTGACGGGGCTAGCTGTTGTTAGGATAAGATCATTTACTAATGTCTAGTAAAACCTTAGTCATGAGACTCTTTAGATGTATCAGTGGGCTACATGCTTGGAAGACGATTGCTAACATATACCTTAGGAGGGGGTAGAGATAAAGGAGGATTCCCAGGGGATTTTTTTAAAAAGGATCCTGGAGGTCAGTCAGATGTCAAGCTAAGGTTACCGTTTGCCTGTAGCAAAGTATTAACACTGAGGCAGCTGATAACGTTCCTTGAGGAAGGTTACTCTGCCTGTCTCAGGTCAAGAGTTTGTCAGTGGGCTGTAAGTTGTAAGGAATTTTAATGTATTTCTATATTTCTTTTACCTTTGTTCTCCACATCAATCATGACCTTCAGTTTATTATTTAGATGTTTGTTGTATCTCTAGGTAAAGCTTAATAGTTTTCTTATTAAAGTAGTACATCTATCTAGTTTAGTTTTTTTAACTGATTTTTTTTTACTGTACTATTTCTAACAAACTATTGCAAGTACATTCTTTAAATATTTGGTTTTCTTGAGATAGTTGTCTTTGGAAAAAGATTCTTTTAGTTAGTATTGCTTTGCCATTATCTTACAGAAAGCTTAAGTTAAAAATAACAGGTGATGGAGTGAAGGTTAATGGATTTCAGCATAGGTACTCTCGAGACTGAGTTTGTTAACTTTATTAATTTTCTTAAAGGCTTTATTTTTAATCTCTACACTCAACATGGGGTTTAAACTCTCAGCCCCAAGATTAAGAGTTACATGCTCCATTGACTGAGCCAGCTAGGCACCCCAACCTTATTAATTTTCTAATTTTAATCCTCATCCCAAAATTTTTATCTTCTCTCTTGTTTTTTTAAACTTCTACTTCTGGCTTTTTTTTTTTTTTAAACCTCCCTACTCTTCTTTGTCTTATGCATTCATGTCTTCCATAGTAAGAACAAGATATTGTTCATATTCCAGGATTATGAGATTTAGGGGGACATTGTTCTTTTGTATGGAATGTTACATATGTATTGAATATAAATATTCCCTTAGGCTAATAATGTAGAATTATAAAATTGGATATTTTGAACTTAGGTGTTTGCTTTTTAATAATGGAGGGTTTGATGCTCTCAAAATGATTCTATTAAAATGTAAATAATTGTTACAATTACAAATAGACATTCACAGAAAGAGTCTTCTCTGTGCTTTGTTTGTTGTGGGGAGAAAGATTCTACCAAAAGTTAATGATTATTTCAAGAATTCCCTCAACTCCAGTATTTAAACATTCTCACCTGTCTTAATGTTTGTTTATTTTTGAGAAAGAGTGTGAGGAGTGGAGGGGCAGAGAGAGAGAGGGGGAGACGGGGGGGGGGGGGACGACACAGAATCTGAAGCAGGCTCCAGGCTCTGAGCTGTCAGCACAGAGCCAGATGCAGGGTTTGAACCCATGGACCATGAGTTCATGACCTGAGCCAGGGTTGGGCGTTTAACTAACTGAGCCACCTAGGTGCCCCCATTCTCACTTGTCTTTATGACAGTACTTATTTTTTCCCTAGGTTCATTAAGGCTTAATTTATATAGATTAAAATTCACCTATTTTAATACACAGTTTGAATTTGGTTAATTTTATAGAGTCGTGTAACCAACCATCACAGAAGTTCCACGATTCTGAAGTTTCTTTACTCCCCTTTGCAGATAAGTAGGTGACCTCTGGCCTGAAGCAGCCAGTCAGTACCCCCCCCCTTTTTTTTTTTAAATAATTCAGAAGCTTTTAGTATATTGGTAAGAGTTGTGTAACCTGTCACTACTGTCTAATTTTAGAACATTTCCATCACCCTTGGAAAAAATGGGTGTCTGTTAAAGTCACTCCCTCTTCCCACCCTTAGCCCTAGCAACTACTAGTCTTCCTGGTATCTCTGTAGATTTACCTTTTCTGGCAAATACAAGCGTGCAATATGTGTTATTATTCTGTCTCGTTTCTTTTGTTGGATATACATGTCATTTGAGCATTTTTATGAAAGATAATTTTTTTGTTTTAAAAACAGGGAATTACTCTACTAATGATGGGGTCAGCAGATGCGCTTCCAGAGGAGCCTTCAGCTAAAACTGTCTTTGTGGAAGACATGACCGAAGAACAGTTAGCGTCTGCAGTAAGACATACGACATTTTATATATTTGATTGCTATAGTTATTAGGATGCCTTTCAGAAAGTAGCATCTAAATGTTTTAAAGATTTAATTGTTAGTATTAAGATGTATGTTTTTAGTAGTAAAAATAATTTGATAATTCAATGCAAAGTTAGTATCTTTAATAAGTGTTTGGCGATGTTAACTGCTATTACTTTATGGGAAAACAGGCTTAAAGGGGATAAGTAGTTTAAATGCTGGGTTGTTACACTAAGATACCACCTCACGTGGTCAGAGTGGCTAAAATGGACAAATCGGGAAACTATAGATGCTGGCGAGGATGTGGAGAGACGGGCACCCTCCTACACTGTTGGTGGGAATGTAAACTGGTGCAGCTGCTCTGGAAAGCAATGTGGAGGTTCCTCAAAAAATTAACAGTAGAACTCCCCTGTGACTCAGCAGTAGCACTGCTAGGAATTTACCCAAGGGATTCAGAAGTGCTGATGCATAGGGGCACATGTACCCCAATGTTCATAGCAGCAATGTCAACAATAGCCAAAACATGGAAGGAGCCTAAGTGTCCATCAACTGACGAACGGATCAAGAAGATGTGATATATATACACAATGGAGTACTACATGGCAATGAGAAAGAATGAAATCTGGCCATTTGTAGCAACATGATGGACCTCGAAGGTGTCATGCTAAGTGAAGTAAGACAGAGAAAGAAAGATACCATATGTTTTCGTTCATCAGGGTAATAGGAGAAACTTAACAGAGGACCGTAGGGGAGGGGAAGGGAAAAAAATAGTTGGGGAGAAGGAGGGAGGCAGACTATAAGAGACTGTTAAATACGGAGAACAAACTGAGGGCTGATGAGGATGGGGGAGAGGCGAAAAGGGTTGATGGGCATGGAGGAGGGCACTTGTTGGGATGAGCACTGGGTGTTATATGGAAACCAACTTGACAATAAACTATATTTTTAAAAAATGCTGGGTTTAAATTCTTAAAATTTTTCTTGTTGAAGATACATACAATGTGTTATAAATTGTAATATTGATTTAAAAATACTGGTCAACACAAACTTATCAAATGTTATTATCATTGAGCATTTTTATGGTGTTATTTTTTTTCTTTTTTTGAGTGTTTCTATGTATACTGTGTTACCCTGTTCTAATGAAAAGCCTCCAAGGCGAGCAGGACTCATAATGATCTCTTATTTTCAAGAAGGGAGTTTAAACACAGAATATTTGTCAGCATATTTGCATGTATACATTTCTGTTGCAGGACATAAGACATTGTTAATCTTGGGTGAAAGTGGAATATAAATTGGTATGAATTGGTAAATTGTACTTCAGAGTATAAATTTTAGGGATTTTATATATGCTATGTCATTTTATAAAAATGAGTTAATCCTTTTCCTTATCAGATGGAATTACCATGTGGATTGACAAACCTTGGTAACACTTGTTACATGAATGCTACAGTTCAGTGTATTCGTTCTGTGCCTGAACTCAAAGATGCCCTTAAAAGGTAAGACAGAAATGTTGGAAGTCCTATTGGTAAGTAAGGGAGGTTCACATTTGGGTGAGTGGTGTTTAGGTATAATTGTATGTATAGTTTTTGAGCAGCTTTATTTGAGATACTCATTTATTGTACAATTCATCTGTTTAAAATATTTGATTAAATGGTCACATTTAATTCACAGGGTTGTCCAGCCATCACCACAGTCTGGTTTTAGAGTATTTTCTTCCTTCCTGAAAGAAATCTATTCCTGAGCAGTCAGTGACTCCTTTTACCTTTCCCACCTCCAGCTCTAGGCGACCATTTATCTACTTTCTGTCTTACACATTTCCCTATTTTGGATATTTCATATAAATGTAATTATACAATAAATGATTTTTATGATTGGTTTCTTTTTTTACTTAGCATAATATTTTCTGGGCTTATTCATGTTGTATATATGTCAGTACTTCATTTTTATAGCTGAATAATATTTGACTCTGTGGACATTACCATATTGAGTTAATCTGTGCATCTGTTGATAAACATTTGATTAGTTTCCATTTTGAGGCTGTAATGATAATGTTATGAACATTCAGGGAGAAGTTTTTGTGCAGACCAGTTATTTTCATTTCTCTTGGTTATGAGTGGTTTACGTGGTCATGTAGTAAGTCTTTGTTAAACAGCATTTTGAGAAACTGCCAAATTGCTTGGCACTATTTTCTCTTCTCACCAGCAATGTAAGAGAGTTTCAGTTTCTCCACCTCCATGCCAATCTTTATATTCAAATGTCTTTGATTTAGAGTCATCCTAATGATAAAGTGGGATCTCATTGTAGTTATTGTTTGCATTTACCTAATGACTAGTGATGAGCATCTTTTCATATATTTATTGGCTTGTATATCTTCTTTGGAGAAACGTCTGTTCAAATCCTTTGGGTGTGTTTTATTTTTTTAAACTCTGATCTTTTTTTTTTTTTTTTAAATAATAGTTTATTGTCAAATTGGTTTCCATATAACACCCAGTGCTCTTCCCCACAAGTGCCCCCCTTCATCACCACCACCTCTTTTCCCCCTCCCCCTCCCCCTTCAACCCTAGGTTCTTTTTCAGTATTCAGTAGTCTCTTAGGTTTTGCGTCCCTCTCTCCCCAAATCTCTTTCTCCCTTCCCCTCCCCATAGTCCTGATCTTTTTTTTTTTTAATGTTTGTTTATTTTTGAGAGAGAGCATGTGTGTGTGCATACATGGGTGAGGGGGGCAGGGAGAGAGAGGGAGACAGAAGATCTGAATGAAGCGTGCTCTGTACTGACAGCAGTGAGCCCCACATGGGGCTTGAACTCACAAATAATGAGATCATGACCTGAGCCGAAGGTGAACACTCAGCCAACACTCAGCAGATTCAGCCACCCAGGTGCCCCCTGGGCCTACATTTTAAATGGTTTGTCTTTTTATTATTTCAGTTATAAGTGTTGTTCTGGATATAAGTCCTTTTTCAGATAGATAATTTGCAGATATTTTCTTTCTTTTTTTTTTTGAGTTGTCTTCATTTTCTTGATGTTATTGTTTTGTAACACAAGAGTTTTAAATTTTGATGTAGTTTAATTTTTCTGTGTGTGTCTGTGTGTGTATGTATGTGTGTGTATCTTACATATGAAACAGTTGCCTAATCCTAGGTCACAAATATTTAATCTTATTTTTTTTAAGACCTATATAATTTTAACACTTAAATTTAGGGCTCTGATCTGTTTTTAGTCCATTTTTATGTATGGTGGGAAGTTGATATCTCATCCCATTCTTCTATAAATGGATATCCAGTGTTTTGAGTACTGTTTGTTGAAGAAGATTCTTCTTTCCCTGGTGAATTGCCCTAGCACCATTTTTGAAAATCATTTGACTGTGATGTATTTCTGGATTCTCAATTTTAGTCTAGAGATAAATACCTTCAATACATTCATTTGTATTGATTTGTCCTTATGCTGGTAAATAATTTTATACCACTATACAAAAGATATATATAACTTAAAAAATAGGTGACTTAATTCTCAGCAAGTTTATTACAACTGTCTTGGTGTATACTTTGCCACTTGGTAATGTAGGATAGAATTCTAAATTTCAGTGTGAATACTCTTTATTTAGAAATTTTTTTTAGCAATTATTTATGAGAGAGAGAGAGAGAGAGAGAAAGAGAGAGAGAGAGAGAGAGAGAGAGAGAGAGAGTGAGTGTGAGCAGGGGAGAGGCAGAGAGGGAGACCTAGAATCTGAAGCAGGCTCCAGCCTCTGAGCTGTAGGCACAGAGCCCGATGTGGGGCTTGAACCCGCAGCTGTAAGATCATGACCTGAGCCAAAGTCGGATGCTTAACTGACTGAGCTACTCAGGTGCCCCTGGCCTGCAGTTTGAATTCTTAAGCCAGCTTTGTGAATGCTGATTCCCCCCACCCTTCCTTTTTTTTGTCCTTAGTGGCTTGTGGAAATGCTTTGATAGAACTGGGCAGTAGTGAGTATCGAGGATTATGCAGAAACCTGGGAGTAACTGAAAGTTTTCTAAATTTCTCTGAAGTGAATACTTGTCAGGTATTTATAAAGTTGCCTAGATTATAGCTGGTGTAGTTATTAGTGAACAAGACACAGCATCTATCTTCAAGGCACTTATAGTCTTAATTGAGAAAGACTGTCATGTTTGGTACGGTTTCAGAAATGCTTTGATGGGAAATTTTAAAGTAGAGTTCTTTTTCCTCAGAGGTTTGTAGTTACTTTTCCACTATTTTTGTGTGCCCATAGGTACTGATGAGAGATCTAATATCAGTCTCATTTCTTATTGTTTTCTGTTAATAATTTTTAAGGTTTTTTTTTAGGGTAGTAATGGAGTTTTATTTATCTTATTTATTAGTGCTGAGTGAGCATTTTTAGTGTAAGGACTCTTGTCCTAAACTTTGGACATTCTTGGCTGTTACTTCTTCAGATACTGTTTCTCCTTTATTTTATCTGGCTTCTCTTATATTCTGAATAATAGTTTCTGGATCTATTTTTCATGTTTCTTTTTTTTTTCTTTGCACTTTTGATTTTTTTATGTGCTGTGTTCTAGGAGAGTGCCTCAGTTCTGTTTTACATTTCATGGATTTGTGCATTAGCTTTGTATCACAGCTGCTTATTTATCACAACTTTCTTTAACCTCCTGTTCTTTTTAAAATTTTTTATTTTTATTTTTATTTCTTATTTTTATGTTTTTTTGAGAGACAGAGACAGTGTGAGCAAAGGAGGGGCAGAGAGAGAGGGAGATACAGAATCTGAAACAGGCTCCAGGCTCTGAGCTGTCAGCACAGAGCCTGAAGCAGAGTTTGAACCCACAAACCATGAGATCATGGCCTGAGCCGAAGCCGGACGCTTAACTGACTGAGCCACCCAGGCACTCCTCATGTTCTTAATTTTGGATATGATTCCTGCTTTTCTTTCTCTGAGGCTCTGAAGTGTTCTTATTTAAAGGTTTTTTTTTTTCCCCTCCTTGTTTGGACCTTTAATTAATTAATTAATTTATTTTTAATGTTTTATTTTATTTTTTTTTGATACAGGGAGAGACAGAGCATGAGAGGGGGAGGGGCAGAGAGAGAAGGAGACACAGAACCGGAAGCAGGCTCAGGGCTCTGAGCTAGCTGTCAGCACAGAGCCTGATGTGGGGCTCGAACCCACGAACGTGAGATCTGACCTGAGCCAAAGTCGGAGGCTTAACCGACTGAGCCACCCAGGCGCCCCTGGACCTTTTTAATTTAAACTCTGTTCTCTTTAGATTTAAGTATTGATCTTCTCTCTTTTGTGTTGAGAGTCTATAGTTATCTGACGCAACCAGGTTCTCTTCTTTATGTTTCCTTTGCAAACGAGCTGAATGAGCAGCTTCTTGGGCAGCTCTCTGCCGTGAAAGCTGGCTGCTTGAAACAGACTTACCTTACTTACTTCCAAGACTTCTTTGTACTTTGTTCATCTGGGATCTCTTCCAGCCTCTATTCCAGGGAGAACTCTTTCATGTTTTGGGGTTATTTCTCTGAGTTTTATATAAACGGGAGATTTCATTCTATTGATTTCCGTTTTCTTGACCATATGAAACATATTTTGAATGCTAAGTTTTTACAGGGGGCTGGAAGTTCTAGTACTTAATTAACTTACTACAAGAGGACATGGATGGGGTTTTATATCTTTGGAAAAATGGCACCAACTAATAAAATAGGAGTGAAAGAAGAGAGACTTCATGGAAGGTGTTTTACAACGGGCAGTGCTGAAGCTCATCCTTAAATACTTAAGGATTTTTATTTGACAGGCTCTGGAGAGTGAGATGTGTATACTGCTAAAAGGTAGAAGGGAAATAGGCTGGGTTAGTTGAAGAGGCAGTGAGGGTCAAGAACCAGAGCTACAGGTAAAATCTAGTTTGCTTAATGCTGCATTAGTGGAACCTCATAAGTAGGAATTTTAAATTTAGAACATATAACTAGCCTTACATTCTATGAGTTACTTACAAAGACCACATCATAGGACTATATTTTTATCTTACTGAGGATTGGTAAGGCATGGTTTGGTAAGTACCACATAGTTTTTTCATTAGCAATTATTAGGTTGATATTTTATTTGCATTTTCAAATTTGTATAGGAATAACCTCTTCTTAATAGAACTTAACTATAAAATTGGCTGGCCAACTTTTTTGGGGGGGCATTTTAAATGAACATTCTCTGTGTCTTTTTTTTTTTTTTTAAATGTTTTATTTATTTTTGATACTGAGAGAGACAGAGCATGAGAGGGGGAGGGGCAGAGAGAGGAGGAGACCCAGAACCGGTAGCAGGCACCAGGCTCTGAGCTGGCTGTCAGCACAGAGCCCGACGCGGGGCTCAAACCCACGAACGTGAGATCTGACCTGAGCCGAAGTCGGAAGCTTAACTGACTGAGCCACCCAGGCGCCCCTCTCTGTGTCTTTTTAAGTTTTGGTCATTTATGTTTTCCTATGAATTTGTCTTTGTGTCTTTAAGATATTTTAGCATAAGAATGATCTATTTTTGGACCTGTACTTCCCCCATTTTCATTTTTATTTGTTATATGTGTTTTTCCGTGCATTATCTTTTCAGAGGTTTGTATATTTTATTTTTGAAAGAATCAGCTATTTGATATATTCAGTCACTTTTTTTGATTGTCTTATTCATCCTACTTTTGTTTGTATTAACTTATTTCTATTTTCCTTAGGCTTGTTTTATTTTCTGATTTCTTAAATTATATGCTTAGATCATTTATTTGTTCTTGGGTAGTAATGAAAGTACCGTATTTAGTCTGAGTTTTGTTTGCTGTTCCCTATTCATTAGATGAGGCTGTTCACATGTTTTTGAAAAAAAAAAAAAACAACAAACCACTATAAAATCCCTTCTTTTGACTCTGAATTCATTTAATTGTTGAATTTTAACATATAGAAAATATATGAATTATCCCAGAGTGAACACATCTGTGTGACCAACACTGACAAACAGAACCCCATCAGCCGCTAAAAATTCCCTTATGACTATCCCTTCCTGAGGGCCACCTCCATTTGTCTGTTCAGAATTGTCAATGATAATGTAACTTCTAACCTCATAGATTAATTTTGCCTCTTTGGAACTTCTTATACACAGAAATATGGATTGTGTTCATTTGGGTCTGGCTCATTTTTTTGGCCTAACCGTGTGTATGTAGTTGTAATTTATTGATGTTCATGCGGTGTAATATTCTACTGTATGCGTCTACTACAAAATACCTGTTTTTCTGTTGATGAATGTTTGGGTTTAGCTGATATACAATTGATTCTTGTATTTCACAGATGGTAGAAAAGTCAAAAGTCCTCTTTTTTGTAGGTTATAAAGTATAATAGACATTAAGCTTATTACATCTGAATTTTCTATATCATTTAGTTTTTGTTGACTTGGTAAAGACTTTTTTAGAAAAAGTACTCACTTTTTTTATCTTCTGTGAAACCTCTCAGTATTTCTGTTACATCTCTTGGTACTCTTTTCAGTTTCTCCCTTTATTTTCTAAAGTTTTTCTTTGTAAAGTTCACCTGTTACTGTTATTTGGCTTATTGGATGGTTTTATCTTAATTACAAATGAAATGTTTTCTTGGTAGGGGCACATGGGTGGTTCAGTTGATTAAGCGTCCAGGTCATGATCTCGTGGTTGCTGAGTTCGAGCCCCACGTCGGGCTCTGTGCTGACGGCTCAGAGCCTGGAACCTGCTTCGGATTATCCTTCTCTCTGCCTTTCTCCTGCTTGTGCTCTGTCTCTCTTGCTCTCTCAAAAATAAACAAACATTAAAAAATTAAAAAAAAATGTTTTCTTGGTATAATGAGAGGTTTTTGGTTGGGGAGATAGTATTAAATTACTTATGCTTTTCCTGTTTGTCATGACTTAAAAAAGAAAAGATAATTCATTAGTATAGCCTTTGTCATAAATGTAGAAATAGTTACTTAGCAGTGTTATCCTGTAACAAGAAGTAAATTCATAACAGCACTTATGCCAGCATATACTTCAGTGATGTTTTGGGATACACTTGTATTAGTACTTTAACTTCAGAGGTGCCTTTTAAGAAGTTGCAAGCTAGAGGGAAACTATTATGATTTTCACTTTTTAAAATAAATATATCTAATTTAGACATCGTTATGATTTGAGTATTGAAAAATTAAAAAAAAATCTTGAGTCACAGCAATTTTAAAAATATCTAAACAGAACTTTTCAATTGTGTATAATTTGACATATTTTTTATGACCTGTTTACATAAGCACAGAAATTTTTTAATTTTACTTATTTTTCTATTTTAGGGAGAGTGTGCACACGAGTAGGGGAGGGGGCAGCGAGAGAGGTAGAGAGAAAGAAAAAATCTTAAGCAGTCTCTGTGCTTACCATGGAGCCTGACGCAGGGCTTGATTCCATAACCTTGGGATCAGCTGAAATGCTGATCAGATGCTCAACCAAATGAGCCACCCAGGCGCCCAAACGTTTACATCTAGTAAATATCTTGTATTTGGTGTGATCAGTTTTGATAAATGCAAATCTCTAACCCATTTTACAAATTACAGAACATTTCCCTCATCCCAAGAAGTTTTTATACTTCTACCTTTTCCCAGTCCTTATCCCCACCCACTACTCAACTCTGCACACAGCTACTGGTATATTAGTTTTGTGCATTCAGGAACTTAAGTGTACAGAATATATTTTCGTTTGTCTTAGTTCAGTTAGCTTGGTTTTTGAAATTCATCCATGTTATTGACGGTATTGAGAGTTCTTATGGCTCTACATTCTTGCCAATGTTGGTTGAAACCATTCTTTGTCACGTTAGTCCCTCCAGTGGGTGTGTGGTATGTGAGCATCGTTTTAATCATAGTGAATAGGCAGTTATTCTCCTTCCCCATGGTGTTTGATAACTGAATGATAATTTCTGATCTTGTGTCCTAAGACATTGTATGAATAAATACTAGCTTGATTATTTCCTTTGGATGACCAGTCCTTTGTGTTGTTGTAAATTCTAAATTGAATTTAGAAATTATTTAATAGAAACACCTCATTTATAGGTAAGCAGACAGACTTGAAAATGAAGGGACTTATTTAATGTTACATAGAAAGTTAATGCTAAATGTAGGTGTATTGACTTTGATTTAATGTTTTTGATCTAATACTTTTTTCTTTGTTATTTCTGAAATTGTATTTTATTTTCTTTGTAATAATAGATATGAAATGCATACTTTATTATTTCATGTTTACAGGAAATTAAAAAAAATTTTTAAGTTTATATGTTTTGAGAGAGAGTGAGCGAGCAGGGGAGGGGCAGAGAGAGAGGAGGTAGAAGTCCAAGCAGGCTCTGCACTGTCAGCACTGAGATTGATTTGGGGCTCAAACTCACAAAATGTGAGATTGTGAGCTAGGCCAAAACCAAGAGTTGGACGCTTAACCGACTGAGCCACCCAGGCATCCCCCGCGTTTTTTCTTTTTTAAATGTTTGTTTATTTGGAGAGAGAGGGAGAGAGAGAATCCCAAGCAGGCTCCATGCTGTCAGCGCAGAGCCTGATAGAAGGTCAGTCTCTTGCACTGTGAGATCATGACCTGAGCCAAAACCAAGAGTCAGAGGCTCAACTGACTGAGCCGCCCAGGTGCCCCTAAATTCTCTTATTTCTAGTTTTCCTTTTTGTCCATATAATTATTAATGGAACAAGACCAGAAGAGAAGGAAATATAAAGGTGCGAACAACTCTGATAAACTTGAAGTAGAAGGTGTCATAATAAGCTCTTTTAACTAGTTTCTTCTCATTTGAGTTTCAGAATGAATCGAATCCTATTTAATTCTGCCTAATGTTCCTAGGTATGCAGGTGCCTTGAGAGCTTCAGGGGAAATGGCTTCCGCACAGTATATTACTGCAGGTCAGTATCTTTAAGTATATTCCTTTTTGAGAGGGCAGTGCAGTATTCAAAAAGGGTTATTTTTTACTCCTAGTTTGTTTAGTAGCTTTCAGTTTACAAAAAGTATTTTATAAAACATCATCTCATTAAATTCGGAGTACTTATACTTACATTTTATTTTATTATCCAAATTATAAACCACTGATGTCTGTCTTTTCTGAAAAACATTTTTTGGGTTTCTTGGATAAAATTTAATTTTGGCCTTAGGTTCTATGAGTAAGACATACCTCTGGGGATAGCCAGACGTAGATTTTATTATAGGTGATGCAGTCATTGTAAGAGAGTCTAGTGTTTTGTTTTTTAATTTTTTAATGTTTATTTACTATTGAAACAGAGAGAAATCCAGCATGAGCGGGGGAGGGGCAGAGAGAGAGGGAGACACAGAATTAGAAGAAGGCTCCAGGCTCTGAGTTGCCAGCACAGAGCCTGATGCGAGACTCGAACTCATGAACCGTGAGGTCACCACTGAGCCGAAGTTGGACACTTAACCGACTGAGCCACCCATGCGCCCCAAGAGAGTCTGGTGTTAGTGTAAGAAAGTGCTATATGAAGTATGAGGAGAAACAAATTCTTAAAGCATGGGAATAACTTTTCTTCATTACATGAGACCATGTATTTTGTCCCCATTCATTTTGGGACAGTTTTACAAGTGAATACTTTAAGTCTTTGGGTTAGATTGATAAGGTATATTTATGGCTATACCTTTTTGTTTTTGTTTGTAACAGCTTTATAGAGATACAATTCACATACCATACAATTTATGCACTGAAAGTGCACAATTCGTTGTCTTTTAGTATACTCAGAGTTGTGCAGCCATCACCACAGGTCCATTTTAGAACATTTCATCGCTTTGAAAAAGAAACTCTGTAACCTTTAGCAGTCACCCTGTTTTCCCATCTCCACCCCGAGCCTGTACAGCCACTCAGCTACTGTCAGTCTCCATGTATTTGCCTATTCTGGACTTTTGACAAAAATGGATTTTATAATATGTGGTCTTTTTAGAGAGCTTCTTTCACTTAGAATGTTCTCAGGGTTCATCCACGTTGTAGTATATATTAGTGCTTGATTCCTTCTTGCTGAAAAAGATTCCATTGTAGGGATATATTGTATTTCATTTGTCCTTTCATCAGTGATAGGCATTTGGGTGGTTTCCACGTTGGACTATTGTTAAGTATTGCTAAAAACTTTTTGCAAACATTTCTTTGGACATGATTTTGATTTCTCTTGGGTATATATCTGCGAGTAGAATTGTTGGGTCATATGGGAACTATACTTCAACCTTTTGAGGAATTGCCAGACTGTTTTCCAAAGCAGCTGCATCATTTTCTATTTCTCCCAGTATGAATGAGGGTTCCCATTTGTCTATATTGTTGATAATACTTGGTATTGTCTGTCTTTGATTATAGCCTGCCTAGGGGTGTGAAGTGGTATCTCTTTGTGGTCAGCTATTAATTTGTAATACTATAAAAACAGTATGTTTCTTTGTGTCATTTGTAGTTAGAGATTTTTCCTTTGACCATTTTTGTTCCTGAAAGGCTTATTTGTTGAAACTTTTTAATGAGGAAAATATTATCATTTATATCTAGTTTACTTGTTTGCTTTTGTATCTGAGAGTAACTTGGAATTTCAGCAACTTCTCCATTTTCCTCTAAGAGGCTTGTAGTATTGATGAAATGAAAGATAGGTTTTCATTTTTAAATCTTACTTTGTGCTAATTTTTTTTAATGCTTGTTTATTTTTAAGAGAGGGAGAGAGATGAGTGCGAGCAGGGGAGGGGCAGAGAACGAGGGTGACAAAGACTCTGAAGCAGGCTCCAGGCTTTAAGCTGTCAACTCAGAGCCTGACACAGGGCCAAGAGATCCTGACCTGAGTCAAAGTCGGACGCTTAACTGATTGAGCCACCCAGGTGCCCCTGTGCTATTTTTTTAATTATTTATTTATTTTGAGAAAGAGAGAGTGTGAGCGGGGGATGGGGAGAGAGAGAGAAGGGAGAGAGGATCCCAAGCAGGCTCCTTACTGTCAGCAAAGAGCCCCATATGGGGCTCAAACCCATGACATGTGATATCACGACCAGAGCTGAAACCAAGAGTCAGATGCTTAACTGACTGAGCCACCCAGGCGCCCCTATTTTGTGCTGAATTTAACTTTACAGAACAGTTCTCAGAATTGACCAATTATTAACTACCTGGCTCATTGTCTTCTGTAGCCATGTTCTTTTTTTTTTCTTTTTTTAACCTTTGAGAGTAAGGTGCAGACATTCTGGCTTATTTCTGAATACTTCAGTATGTATTTCCCAAGAATGAGGACCTTCATAATCACAAGATAATTAACATTTTTCAAAATCCAGGAGTTTAACATGGATGAACTGCTCTAAATTATAGACTACTTACATTCTGGCAGTTGATCCAGCATTCCGATTACAAAGTTCTTTGCTTTGGGAGCCAGTTTAGGATCACACATTGTATTTAGTTGTCGTGTCTTAGGAGTCTCTTTTAATGGATAGTGCATTTTTGACCTTTTTCTTTCAAACTAATGAAATATTTTGAGATACTCTGTTTATGGTATATATTAAATCTTAAGTCATTTTTTATTTTGAGTAATGTGTAATTTAAAGTGTTACTACAACTTAGGTTTTTTTACTTTAAAAATTAGAAGCCTGGTAGGGATTAATTTTTGCTGTCTTTTGAAAAAAAAAACATTTTTAAACACCATGTTGTCTTATTTGGGAAGATTTTATGAGCACTGGCTCTGTGCGGAGACGTAGTATTTACTGGGCTTCAGTTTATATATAGTGATGGTAGATGACATGTCACATGTTAGTTAACAAAGTGAATCTAGCCTGGAATCTTTAATAAGGACAGTGTATAATAGCTGGGGGGTCAGCAGGGCAGGAGTATTCTGAACCCCCAGAGCAGGCCTGAGTCCATGACCATGAGATTTTATGAATGTGAGGGAGGATAGCAGAGGAAGGACTTCTGAGAAGGCAAGTTAGCTTCGATTCTTAACTATTCAGTAGAGTTAGGATGTATGTTTAATAGCAGATTTTAATATTTAGGAGTTGAGTAGTTGGGAACTAAGTACGGGCTGAAGGGGCGGTCAGCTGGGAGCGGTGGCCTGACAGTGGCCTAGTACCAATACAGTAACATCAGCCTGTGTAATCTCTAGACAGAGGTTATGTGTTCTCCGTGTTGAATGAATACACCGTCCTTTGTTCCGGAAGACAAAGGCTGGCAAAGAGAGAGACCGAGGGGCAGGGCTCAGAAGTTGTTTATAGTTAATGCATTTTAGTCTTTGTGTCATTTCTTTAAGATTTAAAAACAAATCTTTTTCTTCCTGGGAATCTGAAAACTACAAAAGAAATAGATATACTTAAAAAATTTTTTTTAATGTTTATTATTTTTTAGAAAGTGTGAGTGGGGGAGGGACAGAGAGAGAGGGAGACAAAAATCTGAAGCAGGCTCTAGGCTCAGAGCTGTCAGCACAAAGTCTGATGGTAGGGCTCGAACTCATGAACTGTGAGATCATGACCTGAGCTAAAGTCAGAGGCTTAACCGACTGAGCCACCCAGGCACCCCAAGGAGTATATCTACTTAAAAATACTCTGTGGTTTTGTGTTTGTATTAATCTGGAATTAATTATATTAACCTGTATTAAATATGTCACTGTTTTACTAAGCAGTGTTTGCTTTGTTTTTTAAGCCCTTAGAGATTTGTTTGATTCCATGGATAAAACATCTTCTAGTATTCCGCCTATTATCCTACTGCAGTTTTTGCACATGGCTTTCCCACAGTTTGCAGAGAAGGGTGAACAAGGACAGTATCTTCAACAGGTAAACAGGGCAAGGTTCTGGGGTTTTCATTTTGTAAGTGTAAAACCTAGTTGTTGTACACTTACCATAGTTATTTGAATTTCCAAATACACTCCAGTTATCAGTTTTCTCTGGTCCATACTATCATTATGTCTTGCCTGGAGTGGTCTGTTAATCATCTCGCTTCTGCTTTTGTCATCTGCAGTTTTTTTTCCACATAACCGTTAGAGTCCCTTGTAAACTGTAAATGGGATTATGTTGGTCCCTTGTTCATTGCTGCCTAGTGATTTTCTATCCTGGTCCTGAATAATCTCACTCCTGGCACCTCTCTGAGCTCACCATGGCTCCTCTCCCTCTTGCTTACTTGGCTCTCCTGTACACTGACCTCACTGCTATTTTTTAAAAAATTTTTCTATGCATTGCTATTTTTTAAAACTCCACATTATTCTCTTTCTGTAAGGTCTTTGGCTTTCAGATCAGTGCATGGCTTCTTCACCTCATTTAGGTCTTCTGGCTCAAATGTCAGGGCATCAGAGAGGCTTTCTTGACTGTCCTATTGAAATAGCACTCTTCCTTTCCCCTCATCACTTTCTGCTCCCATATTGCCTTTTTTTTCTTCATAACTCTTCTCTTAAGGTGAATTTATTGCATTTTATTTATATCTCCCTTGAGAACTTTTTCTGTTTTGGTCACTGCTGTGTTCATTCTTAGTGTCTCAAACAGTATTTAACATAAGGAGGAGCTCAGTGAACCTCTCTTGAATGAATGAATATTCTGGAATTCTTCATTGTTCTGAAGATCATATAATACCTCATTTAACTTAATATTTTTAAATTAAAAAAATAGCTTTCTTCCCCTTCCCTAAAGAAACAGTAATTCTTTTGGAAGGCTCTTAAAGATAAAACGCTGTCACAGCCGGGATTATTTACTGTGTCATTTGTAAATTACAGGATGCTAATGAATGTTGGATACAAATGATGCGAGTATTGCAACAGAAATTGGAAGCCATAGAAGATGATTCTGTTAAAGAGGTGATTGAAATATGTTTGTGCTGATAGACTTTCATTATACCTTGATTTCACCCCGCTCGTGGATTCCAAAGGCTTGAAATAAATTTGTCTTAATAGGTATACATGTACTTGAGTACTTTAAATTCTCAGTCTGTAGTTGGAATTTTTTTGTTCACAATTTGCATTTCACACTTGAATTCAGTGTATTTGTTAAACATAAGTGATATTATTGAGCATCTATAGTCTTTTAGTAATGTTTTTTGAACAGCAGAAGGATTTTACAGAAAGGGCTTATTGCATTTTGAAAAGGTTAAGTATGTATTTACTAAACATGGGAAGAAATATACATTAGTATCTATATAAAGTAAATTAGGAATTTTTGTTTTGATTTTTGCAGACAGATTCTTCATCTGCATCAGCAGTGACACCTTCTAAAAAGAAAAGTTTAATTGATCAGTTCTTCGGAGTTGAGTTTGAAACTACGTATCCTTATGAGCCAAGATTTGTAGAGATTGTACTCATAACTTACTAGAAGTGAATTGGTATCAGCAGCATTGCTGACTGATTGGAGTGGTGGGTGGGGTATGAAGAGAAATTCTTCAGAGGCTTTATGCCTGAAAAATATGATGTAACCTAGGAATTTGGAAAAATACAGTAGAGTAATCCTAATATTTAGGTAAGTGTATATTTTAAAAATACTCATTATTTTTTCTTAAGAATATCTTTAGGGGAGTCAACCTCATTAATTCACTTCATAGGGAATGAATTTTTAGTTGTATGAAATAATGCATCAGCCAAATTATAAACATGAAATTGAGCCAATAAAACATGAATTCTTGATTTAGAGAAGGTCTGTTTTCTAGGTCATGGGAAGAAACTTAAAGATTTCTGTTTATGTGTCCTAGTGTTAAAACCATTTTAAAACTGTATCAGTACCAAACATTTGTTTACAATTTATCCTGTTACATACTGGTTACTCATATTGTTGGTAAGTGAATGAAGCACTTTTAAGTATGTTGAAATGAATTTCCTTGGGAACCAAAATGTTTTAAATATCAGTGGATGATGCTATTAATTTTTTAAAATTCCACTCTAGTTAACATAGTGTTATATTAGTTTCAGGCATAAAATATAGCAATTCAGCAGTTCTTTTTTTTTTTTAATTTTTTTTATGTCTTTTATTTATTTTTGAGGGACAGAGAGAGACAGCGTGAGCAGGGGAGGGTCAGAGAGAGAGGGAGACACAGAATCTGAAGCAAGCTCCAGGCTCTGAGCTAGCTGTCAGCACAGAGCCCGACGTGGGGCTCGAACCCACAACCGTGAGATCATGACCTGAGCTGAAGCCGGCCACTCAACCGACTGAGCCACCCAGGCGCCCCATATTCAGCAGTTCTATACATTACTCAGTGCTCATTGTCCTATTTCACCCACCTCCCCTTTAGTAAGCATCAGTTTGTTCTCCATACCTAAGAGTCTGTTTCTTGGTATGTCTTTTTTTTTTTTGTTCACAATTTGTTTTGGTTCTTAAATTCCATATATGAGTGAAATCATATGTTATTTGTCTTCCTCTGACTGACTTATTTCGCTTAGCATAATACCCTAGATCCATCCATGTTGCAAATCTCAAGATTTCAGTCTTTTTTATGGCTGAATAATATTCTTGTGTGTGCGTGTGTGTGCGCGCGCGCACCTGTATACATACACAACACATCTTTATCCATTTATCCATCAGTTGGGCTGCCTCCATAATTTGGCTATTGTAAATCATGTAATAAACATGGGAGTGCATATGTCTTTGAATTAGGGTTTCCATATTCTGTGGATAAATACCTAGTAGTGGCATTCCTGGATCATATGGTGGTTCCATACTGTGTTACACCGTGGCTGCACCAGTATGCATTCCCACCAGCAGTGCCTGAGGGTTCCTTTTTCTCTACATCCTTGCCAACACTCTTGATTTTAGGCATTCTGACAGATGTAAGGTGATATTGTGGGTTTGATTTGCATTTCCCTGGTGATTAGTGATGTTGACCGTCTTTTCATGTGTTGGCTATCTGTGTATCTGCTTTTGAGAAATGTCTGTTTATGTCTTCTGCCCATTTTTAGTTGGATTATTATTTTTTTCGTGTTATATAATTTCTTCATATATTTTGGATACTAACCCTTTATTGAATATGTCATTTGCAAATATTAATGCTATTGCTTTTAATAGCATTAGGATAATTTATTATATTCAAGATTATATAACAAATTGAATGCTTGTTGGTATATTCCTTACCTTATTTCTCAAGCATGAAATGTACAGAATCTGAAGAAGAAGAAGTCACTAAAGGGAAGGAAAATCAGCTTCAGCTTAGCTGTTTTATCAATCAAGAAGTCAAGTATCTTTTTACAGGACTTAAATTGGTAAGCCCAGTTACAATTGCTCCTAATTAAAAATGGATTCTCTATTTGCAGATGCACCTATTTATAAATTTATTTTTACCTCCTAAGATCAATACTTGTGGTGCTCTTATGGTCATTTATAGACATGTTCCAGAGTGGCAAAAATTTTGAGTTGCTGGACAGTCTCACCTGAGGTCCAAAAAGGTGACGCTTTGCCTTCTTGTTTCAGCTCATGCTATCAGCAAGTCACCTTTTGCAGTAATTTTAGTGCCACTTTTTTTTTTTCATTTATGCTTTCTGTTGGTGATTTGCCTTTTAAAATGGCCTTGAGCCAAAGTGCAGAAGTGTTAGATAAGCCTTAAGAAGGCTTGATTTTGCTAGCTAAGCTTTGTTCAGGGATGAATTAGAGTGTAGTTGGCTGTGAAGATGATGTGAATGTGTCAACATGTTATCATTAAATGGAAACACACATGACCACAGGTTGTGTGTTGTGATAGGTTGACAAAAATGTTGTGCCAGAGGTTTGCAGGAGGCTGCTAGGGTATTATGAGGATGTATTAGTAATGATGAGTTATAAACTGGGATTGCACTATGCAAATCAGGCCATGTGGGGCCTCTGTCACTGCACCAACATTGCAGTTGAGGCCCCAGAATGTAAGTGACTTAGTTTGTGACAGAGCCAGGTCTAGAACTTAATACTGACATTATCCAGTTCTTACTCTTCCCCCATTTCCATATTACAGAATGAATTCTTTAATGAGAAGATTGATAAAAGTTTAATAGTTTTATTTGCTAACTTAGTACTTTGATTTGGATTGGGAAGTATGTATATGTCTTGAAGATAGGCAGTGAATTGAGGCAGGGATTACATTGGTAAACAAGATAATTTGTCATCACGGAGTTCCTGTCTACAGTTTTTGGAAAGATTGGTTAGGGGAGGGGTTGATAAATGTGGACCTAAGAGGCAAATAGAAAGTAATATTCTGTGAAGTTTATTTTAAAAACTTACAAATAAGCTAACCACTAAGAGTCCTATAATGAATCATGATGTGCAAGTTTCAAGGCATCAAATGATGAAGTATATAAAGGTAATTGGAGAGTGTAGAATGGAATGAAATGTTTGGGCAAGAACTCTCCAGGACGATATTTTTCTTCATAATTTTATAAAATTCTGGAAAAGCTAAATGTCCTTGGCTCTCTAGATGATAGTGGAATGGTGGTAATTGATACGGCTTGCCGGATGAATAACATCACACCAGATGTGCTTTCTCAAAAAGCATGTATTTAACAGATACTGTATTGTCTTGCCCATTTTTAAAATACTTCTAAAAACGTTTGTTTATTTATTTTGAGTCCGCGAGTGGGGGAGAGGCAGAGAGAGAGAGGGAGATAGAGAATCCCAAGCAGGTTCCACACTGCCAGCACAGATTCTGATGCAGGGCTCGAACCCATGAACCATGAGATCATGATCTGAGCCGAAATTTAAGAGTCGGACGCTTAACCAGTTGAACCATTCAGGCACTTGCCCCATGGTGCCCATGTTTTAGATGCTTTATTATCATTTGTTCTGATTATTCTAGCATAATTGGCTCCATATTTCTTTACTGTTTTTGCTGAAGAACAAATTTGATTAAATGTTAAGCTACATAGTAATTCCTTTTGTAATATCATTAGTACTTTTAAAAATTAAAAAATCATTTTATACAAGTAATATTTTTATAGTAAACATTAAAGTGTTTTAACTCAAATTTCTTATGTATTAAATGTTCTTATAAAGCAGAGCACACTAGTGATTTTTTTAATACGAGAAATAGTAGCTAATGTTTATTGAACATAGAATATATGCCAAATGGTTGTCCATGTTTTCTACACATAACAACTCATGTAATTCTAACTGCACTGTGATACATACATTACTGGTATCATTTCTATATGATGTGCAGAGAGGTAACTGCCTTGCTGAGTATAACATAGGCTGTAAGAAATGGAAAAGCAGACATGATGTTTAAGATATGTGGTAGTGGCTAAACGCTTTCCACATTTGTTAGATTAACAGGTTTTCTCTGTGATGACTTTTCTCATATTTAATAGTAATTGGTTCTGGAAGGCTTTTAAAACATACAGCATAAAGAACAAGGGTTTCCTGCAGTCTCTGAATTGTCCTCTGATGGGAGTATTCTGATGATATGTATGTAGACAGAAGCCATAAAAGCCTTTTTATGTTACACAAAATACAGTGTAAACTCAGAATATGATCCAACGTTTGGGTCACAATTTAAAAACTTCAAACATTACATTCTGAGGAATTCACACCTGTGTAAATTATTTGATGCCTTTTAAGAACTGAACTGAATCTAAAAAGCCTTCCTACATTGTCTTCATTCATATGATTTTTCAGCGGCATAAATTCATTGTCATATATTGTCTAAAAGAATTAAAAGTGTGATTCCAGGGCCACCTGGCTGGCTTAATCAGTAGTGCATGTGATTCTTGATCCTCAAGGTCATGAGTTCAAGCCCCACTTTGGGCATAGAACTTACTTAAAAAAAGTGTGATTCTACGTTGCAGAAAAATTTTTTTAAAACTAAAGATGTTTGGTCTTCTTCTATTATTTTTCTTTCTTTCTTTCTTTCTTTCTTTTTTTTTTTTTTAGCGACTTCAGGAAGAAATCACCAAACAGTCTCCGACATTGCAAAGAAATGCTTTATACATCAAATCTGTAAGTCGTGCATTCCTTTTGACACTGAATCCATTTTGATAAATGGTTTCCAGTTAATGTTACCCAGTCTTTGTTTTTACCAAACCAAAGAATTAAAAACTTGTGTGGTATTTGCATGTGATAGAATTTATTTTTTTCTTCTCAGTCCAAGATCAGCCGACTACCTGCTTACTTGACTATTCAGATGGTTCGGTTTTTTTATAAAGAGAAGGAATCTGTGAATGCTAAAGTTCTTAAGGTTAGTAATGAGCTTCAGTATAATAAAATATTGTAATTCTTCGATGGAAATCCCTAACTTACAGTAGATTTCTTTATTTCTTTAGGGATAAACTTTCTTCAAAATACTGTAAGGGAGGTTCTTAACATTAGATAAGTGGTTCTTAACTAACCAAGACTGTGTATTGGAATTATCTGCTGTTCCTTTTCTTTTAAATCCTACACATGCCTGACTTTCATCACTAGCACCCCCAGCCTTTGACTAAGTAGGCCCTGTGGTCTTAGAATTTTTCAGAAGATTTCCTGTTAATTCTGATGGACCCATAAACACTGGTCTAGAGCAGATCCTCAGCTCCATAGGTACTGACTCTGCAGGTCTGTGGGTTGAGAGTGTGGGTACGGGCTATTATAACACACTGCACTCTCTAGTACAGTAATTGTAATCTCTTTAGTAAGAGCCAGCCTTATGATATAGCCGTTTTGTGGACCTATAGCTCTGCTTCATATCCGTAGTCCTTGATCCTTGGAAGAGAGCTGAAATTCATGATACAATTTAAGATATACTTAGTGTTATATGTTAAGGTTAAATGTAGTTGGGAGTATTTACAAGTGTTAACTATATGTATTAGTATTGTTATTGCTATGTAAAGGGGTATTTCAAATTACAAAAAGTCATTAAGTGTGACCCCATGTATAAATTGATTTCCTTTGTTAGTTTTAGGTATCCATTATTTTCACAACAACTGATATAATGCTTTTGTTTTTGCTTTTTTTTCAAGTTAATTTTTATTTTTGAGAGAGAGAGCAAGAGCGTGCACAAGCCGGGGAGGGGCAGGGAGAGAGAGGAAGAAACAGAATCAAAGCAAGTTCCAGGCTCTGAGATGTCAGTGCAGAGCCTGATGTGGAGCTCAAATCCATGAATCATGAGATCATAACCTGAGCTGTAGTTGGATGCTTAACTGACTGAGCCATCCAGGTGCCCCTGATCTGATGTTTCTGAAATACTTCTTTTGTCATATAAATTTTGGTAACTCCTCTGTGGTTAATGTTAAGGGTGAGAATATTGGAAAAACAAAAAAAAAATTTTTTTTATTTTAAAAAGTTATGACCAGGGTGCCTGGCTGGCTCAACTGGTAGAGCATGTGACTCTTGATTTTAGGGTCCCACGTTCAAGCCCCAAGTTAGGTGTGGAGCCTATTTAAAAGAAAAAAATTAGGACCAGATTGAAAATCTGCACTGTGGTGCTTTCAGCTGCATAGATATCCAACTGGTTTTTATAAATTTTATTTTCAACTTCTTTTGAATTATGAAAGTACTATTTTAAAAGTATTATGGGTATTTTAAATAACTACCGTTATAAGTGTGTTTACACATTTTTCTTTTCGGTTTATATATAGGATGTTAAATTTCCTCTTATGTTGGATGTGTACGAACTATGTACACCAGAACTTCAGGAGAAAATGGTCTCTTTTCGATCAAAATTCAAGGATCTAGAAGATAAAAAAGTGAATCAGCAGCCAAAGACAGTAGGTTTATTTTAATCTTTAATCAGTGCTCAATAATTATTTTTACTGTTAATCTTAGTAAAAATGGATGAACCTGTATTTTATTTAGCACACAAAGTTTTGTGTATACTTTATGTAAGAAAAAGAACTCTAGTTATGGTATTATGGACCCTTTATAGTAGAATAAGCCCTAATATTTATTTTTCCTACTGTAATCTGTAGCTTAAATTTCTTTTATATTTATCTTCTCAAAGCACATCACATAACATCCCGCCTAGTATTTTTAGTGTATTTTATTGTTTTCCTTGTAAGTCACAGAGTTAGTTATCTCTAAGATGGAATTCATGTTGTAGAATATTGGCTCATTTTTGCCTACTGGGGCAACTAAATTGTATCTTTCAGTAAGTGGTGCTGGTGTGCCTGCCTTTAACTGCTAAGATCACAACCTTAGGAGACTGTATTTAATAAATTGTATTATTTTAGGTTTTGATAAGGTACAGCAGAACTGTGTGTTGGATTATTCTTTTTTTCCCATAATGAAAAAGATTTTTTCTGGTAACTACAGATATTTCCAGTGTGATCTTGTATATCAAGTCTAAAATTAAATTCTTCTGCAAATTATTGTATTTGTATTAAATGCTTTTATTTTTAAACATTAAGCTTCATTTTGAGATATTTGTAGAATCACATGCAGTTAAAAGAAATAATATTAAGAGCTCCAAATACCTTTTACCAAGTTTCCTTTGTGGTAACATCTTGCAAAAAACGGTAATACAATCTCACAACCTGGAAATTGATACAGTCTAAATGTAGTACATTTTCGTCAACCAAAGTTTCTGCATACTGCCCCCTTGTGGCCAAACCCACTTTCCCTTGGCTCCTACTTCCTCCTCAAATCCTGCCAACTGCTAACCTGTTTTCCATTTCTATAATTTTGTTATTTCAAGATCATTATTTAAATGAATCATATAGTATGTAACCTTTTGGGATTTTCTTTTCTCAGCATAATTCTTTGGAAATTAGCCCAGGTCATTTTGTAGAGCAGTACTTCCTGCTTTTTTGTTGTTGAATAGTGTTCCATGGTATGCATATACCACAGTTTACTTAACCATTCTGGGTTGTTTATTGTGAATAAACCTGCTATAAGCATTCATGTGCCAGTTTCAGTGTAAACGTAAATTTTCATTTCTCTAGGAATAAATACCCAGGAGCATAATTGCTAGATTGCATGGTTGTATATTTAGTTTTTAAAGAAACTTTCAAATGTTTTCCATAGACACTATACCATTTTAGATGCCCATGAACAGCATATGACTAATCCACTTTCTGCATTCTTGCCAGAATTTGGTGGTGTCACTATTCTTTATTTTACCATATGTATAGGTTTGCAGCAGTACCTCTTTGTGGTTTTTAATTTGCATTTTCCTAAGGGCTGATATTGAATAGGTCTTAATGTATTTATTTGCTATTTGTATTTCCTCTTTGGTGAAATGTTTATTCATGCCTTCTCATTTTCCAATTGTGCTATTTTTTACTTTTGAATTTTGAAGGTTTATATATAGGTGTGTGTGAGTGTGTGTGTATATGCATACGTTTTTAAAAGTGTTTTAATTTTTAAAAAATTTTTTATTATTTTTAAATTTTATTTTTGAGAGAGAGAGCATGAGCAGGGGAGGGTCAGAGAGAGGGGGAGACATAGAATCTGAAGACAGGCTCCAGGCTCTGAACTGTCAGCACAGAACCCGACGCGGGGCTCGAACCCACAAACCATGAGATCATGACCTGAGTCAAAGTCGGATGCTTACCAACTGAGCCACCTAGGCGCCCCTTAAAGTTTAAAAAAAAACATTTATTTATTTTCGAGAGAGGGAGAGACAGAATGTGAGTGGAGGAGGGGCGGAGAGAGGGAGACACAGAATCTGTGTACTGACAGCTCAGAGCCTGACACGGGGCTTGAACTCATGAACCGTGAGATTATGACCTGAGCCATGGCTTATAGTTGGGCAGAGGGTCTGTTACTTATACATACAAAATTATATATTGTTGAAGCATAGATTCTTTGGGTTTAGAGTTTTATGTTAACTCTATATCATTTTGGTTATTTGTAAGGTAGAATACATTTTGTTTTATATTGTCAGTAAATATTTCTGGAATATAATATAAATTTTATTTTCAGTATCATTATTTAAAGTTAAATTTTTTTTCTCCTCAGAGTGACAAAAAGAGTAGTCCCCAGAAAGAAGTTAAATATGAGCCTTTTTCTTTTGCTGATGGTAAGTGGAAATTTCAACTGAGTTATTGTGTGTGTATGTGTTGAAGGTAAAATTACTACATTGGCACTTAGTAATTTTTTCAGATAGTACACTTCAAAAAGAAAGTCAGATTCCTTAAAATGTACCTTAGACACAGTAAAAATCTTTGTGGCTTTAGTTCTTTGAATAATACCATACTTCTTAAATTATCTTTCATAAATCCTTAACATTGAACAGTAATACCTTCCTGAATTCTAATGATAAAGTAGTACTTCTCTAGACTAACCTTCAACTTCTTGCTTGCTACTTGGCTTGAGAAAACACATGTATGTTCATTGTCCAATATTTTTGGGTTTACATCTTTCTTTAGATATTGGCTCCAATAATTGTGGATACTATGACTTGCAAGCAGTGTTAACACATCAGGGAAGGTCTAGCTCTTCAGGCCATTATGTATCATGGGTAAAAAGGAAACAAGGTAAAGATTCGTTTTTGTTTTTGTTTTTTTTTTTTCAGTTGTTAACTATTTTAACAGTTTATTTAGTACAAATTTTATAACCCACTGGTTTTTTTTAAACTTTTTGGTTTCAGAACCCCTTTACTCTTAATTTTTGAAGTCCACAAAGAGCTTGTTTATGAAGATTCTCCTAATATTTACTGGGAAATTAATGAAGACTGACAGTAATAAAATAATGTATCATGTAAATAACCTAAAAATAACATTTTCCAAAGCAAAAAAATAGCAAGAGAAGTAGTATTGATTTGTTTTTGTAGGTCTGTTTTGTCTGGCTTAGTAGGAGACTGCTGGATCTTCATAACTATTTCTGCATTTTGTCTGTTGCTTTATCACACATCGTGTGACTCCTGGAAAATTCCAAAGCAAACCTGAGAGAATGAGGGCCAAAAAGGCAAATCATGCTTTAAGAGTATTACGAAAATAGTTGTGACGTTCATGGCATTGCTGAAAATGGTCTTGAACCTGAGTTATCCCTGGACTAAACTTGGAAAACTGTTAGTATGGTAGATGGAGTACTATGTGCCTAAAATTAGTAACTGTCTTGACACGACTGAGGAAACCACACAGGATGCTAACCCCCTCTTCTCTGTTCTGTAGATGAATGGATTAAGTTTGATGATGACAAGGTCAGCCTCGTGGCCCCCGAGGATATCTTGCGGCTTTCTGGTGGCGGAGACTGGCATATAGCTTATGTTCTGCTGTACGGGCCTCGCAGAGTTGAAATAATGGAAGAGGAAAGTGAACAGTAATTTTAGCTATTTATGTTTAGGTGTGAAATAAACGTTATTTGTTGATCATTTCTATAATCCAGAGCTTTAGAGGAAGCTCTTTGGTGGTTTTATGTGCGTCCCCTCATGTGGAACAAGAGAGTGGAAGCAGACCACTCTGTGGATCAGTCTAAAAAAATTACAGAATAAAGAAAATTGCCTTTGGACTGCGCTCCCCTGTATAAAGATTGCAGGAAGATATTTTTTAAAAAGCTTATTTCTTGCATTAATTTGTAAAAATTCTGATTTGAAATGCCTTTCAACCATTACCTTCTGTGATAAATCTTTTCTCCCTGCCTTTTCCAGCCCAGGATTCAGCAATCAGATGTTTATTGCACACCTATTGCTCTACTTCTGTTGTTGTCGTTGCATGGTTCAAACCACCGCTGATTTATAGCTGCCCATCCTTTGCCTTATCTAACAAAAATTTTGCCAGGAAGATAGAAAGGAAGTAAGTGTTTTTCTCATTGTGTTTCTCAGTGCTGCTGCCCACATCCCGTGGAAACATGGGTACAATCGAGTATTTGTCCAGCCTGTTGCTGGCTTTTCATGACTTTAAAATAAATTGTGATCAATAATAGTACATTTGATTATACATTTATTACTGTGTCTCTCTGATGTACTGTGGTTTGTATATTTAACTTTGCAATGGTTTTGTAGTAATCAACCTTAAGAAAAAAAACTGACAAGCACTCGTTGCTTTTTTTTTAGAAAATGAGGAGATTTAATAAAAAAAAAAAGGAGGGACTAACAGCTTCTGACCTCAAGTCTTTTGTCTACTGAGTGTTGAAGCTTGGGTTAAGTTTAGGTATATGTAATACTATAGTTTCTGCAGATGGTTAGTCTTACTTTGCTGTTAAGCATTCATTTAAAAAAAACTTTTTTTGCCTCCTCACATTATATTCTGTTCAAAAGAAATATGAAGTTGTAAAAGTAATGGAGTTCTTTGGATGCTGAATGCAGTGACCCTCATTGCTTTTTTCCTTGGCTCAGTTTATGTTTGTACTTTCATCTATTCCCAAAATCTTAATGTCTGTCTCAGAATTTAATAGCAGTGACTTTTAAAGTGATGGTAAAAATACCAAGAGAATGTGGTGTTTCGGTATGGTAGGTTTCTTACCTTTTAACACATTTAATTAGTTCATCTTTAAGAGCCTTGATTGCTAGATCAAGGATCAAAAATTAGCAAATTTGTCTCTGATTTTGAGTTCGATATGTAAAATGAAGTTTGGGTGATTTATCATGAAATCTCCAATCTTATGCTGTCTTAATGCTCTGCTGAGTACAGCACCAGTAATTAATAGTTTTCTAGAGAATAATGGCCATTTTCGTCTCAACTTTGAACAATGTGATAAAATCAGATGGATAGGTTTCCCTGAAATGCTTATTTTATCCCCTATTTGTAAATAGCTTCTTCAGCTAAATGGTAATTATTGACAGTCCTTATTCCCTTTGCCTTGGAGGAGGGTGCAGAATAGAATGGGGAGGAGGAGACTGTAGCCATGAGGCTTGTGAGTGCAGTTTTTATTCTCTTACTTGGTCTGAACAATTTTAAGGACATAAATTCAGAAATCAGAATTCTAATTGCTAATTTGCAGGATGCTGCAGCTACTACATCATGAGGTAGGTTTAGAACAAAGTATGTCTTGCATGGAGTTAGGATTTTAAAATTATAATTCCTTGTTATAAAAATTAATTTCATATTATTTGATCCAAATAAGCATTATTCCAAAGATTTTTTCTAAGTCTAAGAAACTGGGACTTCTATGAGTGTTTCAGTAAGGCTGTTGTAGAGTTCAGCCTTGCACGGCAGGTCTTTGAGAAGGGAGAGCAGACCAGACGACGTCTGGGTCCTGGGCGTGCCTTGTTAGCTGTGCCGCGAGCACCAGGCCCTTTCAGTGTGGCAGCTGTGCCGGATCGCTGTCGGACTCGCTAGGGACGGGAAGCCCAAGCACGAGTAGTTGTGGTGCAGTAAGCACTGCTTAGTCACTTTCAGGATTCAAAACAAATGATCAGTGATGCCCTGATGCTTATGTGGGAAATCCTTACTAGATGGTACTATTTCCAGCCATTACTACATAGTGCTCTGACGATTATAGATTACACATCTTGAACTTCAAAACAGTCCCAGAAATATAAATCTCGATTGTAAGGACTTAAGAGGTTAAATAATTTTTGTAAAGCTAAAAAGACTAGGTTTTAGACTCTGCCTTATTTCTTTTAAATTTGGAGGTTGGCAAACGCTTTCTGTAACGGGTGGGGTGGATGATAAATATTTTAGGTTTTGCAGGCCATCATCTTTGTTGTGGGTACTTAACTCTGTTGTAGCATTAAAGGAGCCACGGGGATACTTAAAGGAATCAGCAGGGATGTGTGCTGATGCGGTTTTACTTGTAAAAACAGGTAGAAAATGGACCCTTGTTTGTTGATCCTCGTTTTAAAGCACAAATGACTGAGACTAGAGCAGGCATACAGGGCTTCACAGAGTCATTCTGGGATTTTTCACAACAGCATGTTAAATTTTGCAACTACTACTGGCATGCAGGAAACTAATTTGGCATAGTATGTCTTAGGAAACACCATGCTCCCTAAATAGTGCTTATTGACTTCATTATAAATATGTAACAAAAATATTTGACCTTGAGGTCACTTTATTTTGGCCATTTTCCCAACGTATTCCCTTCTGAAACCCTGAGGTCAGTTATCAAGAGCCAATGTGTTCTCTTGTTCTTGGAGCACCAGCCAAACTGTACAACTGTTACAAAAATGTTTATTGTTTACCAAAACCATTGGACCTCTTATCAAATGCTGCTTGGTAACAAAATCTTAATCACAGTTTTAATAAAAAAAAAAAAAGAAGCTAACTATTTGTCTCATTGTCATTAGTTAGACTTTCTGCAAGGTCACCTAATCCGGACTTATTCAGTGCATTCATCAGATTCTCGGGTGTCGCGTGTACTCCCTCTTGATCTTGCCAGGCGACTAGTAGCTGCTTAGCTCTCATCTTCATGTCCTCACTGTCACACTCAATCTGTCTAATTTCTGAGTCTTTCATTTCCAAGTAGGGAGCCAGGATCTTCCATTGTTCGCCCAGCTTGTTAGCAAATACTTCTATTTGTTCCCCTGTCACAGGTTTGTCCCGCCGAACATCAGGGCCTAGAAAACACAGGAAATGTAAATTATGTACAAAGTATACAACAGAACTGGGAAGAATATGGGGCCACTGAAATATTAATCACCTTTCATAAGCTTTAGTAAAAACAATTCCTTTCTATATTTTCCGTGGTTTGAATATCGTTCTTAGTAATTACTAAGAAATCAACACATTTTAAAAAATTTTATAGAGAGGGACAGAGACAGAGGACAAGTAGGGGAGAGGGGAAGAGAGAGAATCTCAAGCAGTCTTCAGGTTCAGTGTGTCAGGCTCCACGCTAACATGGAGCTCGATCCCATGACCCCTAGGATCCTGACTTGAGCCTAATTCAAGAGTCAACTGAGCCACCCAGGCACCCTCAATACTTCTTTTAAAGCTAAAGCTGTTGTCTCTCTTGTAATTATGAAGGCCTCCCCTGAAGCCCCCTTGTAACCCCACCCCCGTCAAAACTAACAGGTATGGGTCACCTTCAAATATAAGTACTTTCCATCACCTCCACATTTTATTGCATAAAATGTAATATTTTAATTACAAGCTGTCAAGCAATGCTTAAAGTTCCTCAGTATAAGAAACAGCTGAGAGATAAATGGTAGAAGTTGAGAAGTAGATCAAATAACATACCTCTCAACAAAGAACCCCAATCTTTTCCAATTTTGTAAAATAGCCAAGAAAATTCAGTTCTTACTTTCATTTTCCTTCAGTAAAGCATCATTGTCTTCCTCATCTTCATCCTCACCTGTTTTTATTTCTTCAGAAGGAGGCTAAAAGGAGGAAAAATAATGTTTAAAAGAATGCTGACTTGTAAAATAACTGCCCATACTTTCAGGTTAGACAGGAGTGGTTGAGATGCCAAATAGAGGAGCCAGAACTTTATCCTTGAGTGTGTTAAATGGGACTGGCAGGTGAGGATCACAAATGGGGTGGTGCCAACGTGGAGTGGACGGTAAGGTCTGAGAATTGGGAAGACGCCCCCTGTCCCCAAGCTGGGAAGAGGGAAGCCAGCACAGAGTACAATGACTTGCAGGTATCTTACACAGGTAACAACGGGCTGGGGAAAACCAGGGGAGCAACCATACTCTGGGTAGTTTTCAGTATAGTTGTTACTACATTGTAGTAATGCAATGAGAAAATGATTAGAAAAGAGAACAGAGTAGAAAGGCCACAATACCTACTGCTACCCTCCAATCCTGTTTACCATTGCACTGTCTTTTATCAAACAGGAAAAATATGTCTAATTTACAGGTGGGATAATTATTTAACCAAAGTACTGTGGACTTTAACAGTTTTTTTATGTAGCATGTAATTTAAGATGCTCCTCAACTTACGTACTTCCTATAAATGTATACTCAAATGCATTTTTCCTTATTCTAGAACACGGAGGTTGGTTTGTAGTTTTTTTTCCATATGATAAACTAAATTCAGCTTCTTTGTTCAAATAGTGGTAATTGTTTTAGATAACATCACCTAAAGAATATGAAAAAATGATCTATATTACTTACCGGTAGTTCCTTTGCTAGCTTTATTACCATGTTTTCAAGGTACTCTGGCAAACTTTTAAACTGCTGGTTGGTTGGCTGGAAGAAGTGAGGGCTTCTGCGTGCCAGCAGTCTCAGGGCTCTCCAGCCATAATTGGAGTTGTTCACAGCCCTACGAAGAGAGATGGCCATCTTGTAATTCATGCTGTATTGCTATAGGCCTTCTAGTTAATGTCACTTACCATGTGAAATTCTAAACTCTAAGTAGCTGAAGGCACCATTCTTTTCATTCTGATTTTATTCCTAAAGAACTTACCAGTATGCAGTTCATTAGTAACACTAGAAGCCAGCGGAATCTGATGAGACAGGTTCATATACAGTGAACACTTTTATACACATTTTACTTAATCATAAGTCAGTTTGTATAGTACTAACTAGATGTTCTATGTGCAGGACAGTAATAATCTACCTATTTAGGGAAAAAATTCACAATAGGTTTACTATGTTCAAGAAGCTGATATCCATACTGTCAATGCCACCTACAAGTGAGAATTTCAGAATATCTTAGAAATTCAGCGCTGAGTTTTCACCACATAAATTTAATCCAATATGTTCCCCATTAACATCTAATTTTTAATTTGCTCAATACCAAACTCAATGAATAAAAATGGCTCCAAAACTAAACGGAAAACAGAATAGCCAACACAAGAAGCAGTGATGAAGAATAGAATCCATGAACTGTTGGGAAGCACAGCAGTAGGTGGTACGCAGTAAGGTGAGAAGTGAAAACCCCAAATTCTAAAGATAATGTAGAAACAGCCGAGCTGCAGAAGAGTCTAGAGCACAAATTGTTCTGTTTGTGAGTTTTGCAAGTCATCTGGCAGTTCCACCCAAGTTCTTAAGAGTAGCCAGCTGGTTCTTTGGTCCTTGCTTACAAATGCACCTCTGTGTTTAACGTGCTGGCACTTACAGAGCTCCTCCTGCCCCGCGGTCCTGCCAAGTTAATGCCATGCTGTGGGCCCTACCTGAATAGTCCTCAGACACATCCTCATATAAATAATTTGAATCTTTTACACATTTTCAAAACTCCTCTGTCAGTGATACAAACTTTCTTACTCTCCAGAAATCTATAAATACCATTCAGGTTCTTAAACCAAGATTCTTGGAGAACTATCACATTCTTTCAACAAATACTTATTGAGCTGGGCACTCAGGGTCATGGACACTGTAAGTGTACCCTGAGCACTCGGGACACTGCAGTGCTGCAGTTGAGGGCGGGGCCCTGAGGCTAGAGTGGTTTTCCTGGCTCTGTCACTTACTAGATGAGAACTTCAATATATTATTTACCCTTTGCCTCACTTTCTTTAACCGTAAAATGGAGAAGAGAGTAGTTTCTACTTTAGAGGTATATATGGTAAGGGCTTAGGGAGTACCTGACACAGTAAATGTGAATGACTATTATTATTGATAAACACAAAGTATAAGAATCTCAGACAATGGTAGGGATGAGAAAAGTGAGAAGTGAGAATTTCTGATTTGGTGGAGCTTCTGGGCCAGGGAAAACTGCCCTGAGGCAGTATCTGAGGAGAGGTGAAGTGAGCCCACAAGCCTTGGCAAGTGCAGAGGCCCTGAGACGGAAAAACCTTTGAGGTGAAGAACAGAACCCGGGCCGGTGTGTTGAGAGCAGAGAGAGTGAGTGAGGAGGAAGAGGAGACGTGGTTTGGAAGGGTAGGTAGGAGCCAGACTGAAGTCTTCTAGGCCCAGTAAGGAGTTTGGATTTCATCCTAATTTGAATATGCAGTCACTGGAAGATTCTAAGCATGAGTTTGAAGATCACAATTCTCATTCTGGAGAACTGACCAGAGTATAAGAGATTATAGTAACTAACTTGTAACTAGTCATAAGGTCATATTAGCCACCGCACTCTATTTACTGTGTGCTAACTACATGTCCCGTGTCAGTGAACTATTCTTATTTAACCCTGTGAGGTGGGTATTACTATTTAACAATTTGGAAAACAGGCAGAGGGGTGCTATAGTAGCCATAGCAGCCTAGCCAGTAAGAGTGTGTCTTGGGATTGGAACCCAGACAGTCTGACGAGAGGGCCCGTGCCCTTAAATCACCTTTAAAATGCCTATTTAAAACCACAGTGCTGTGTGGTGTCACCTAGATTTAGATGACGGAGCTGTGACTGAGTCCTGACGTTACTCTAAAACTCGTGAGTTAAGCAGATGGGGAGGCAGCTGAGATGCAGTGAGGCAGGAGAGAAAACAGGAGTGTAGGTTGATGGATGTCAAGAGAAGGACACTATCCAGGGAGGGAGAGGCCAGTGGTGAATGCTGCTGGGAGGTCAAAACAAGATGCAGTGACCTCGAGGAGACTGATCTCAGGGAGACAGCCCCGCAGCAGTGAGCCGAGGAGGGAACGGGAGGAGAGGAAAGGAAGCAACGGATATCCGCACCTCTCGGGGGACAAAGAAAACAGGATGGTTGAGGGAGGTGGGGGCCCAATAGGGTTCTTATTTTTCGAAATGGTGTGATTCTGTATCGTGCTTGGTGGTGGGCCTGGTCACTGAAATCAGGATGTGTACTGCGTGAACCGGGCCCGTAGGCTCCCCCGTGAGGGAAGTCCTGCCCCAGCAGCCATCTGCCTTCATTCGCGTTACGGTGTACACACAAGCAACACTACTCACTTGTATTCATTTTCAACCATGTTTTCAGGGTCTGCCTGTTCAATGGCTTCTTCAAAGAATTCCTCCAAAGTTGGCATGTATTCCCTAGGTGTTAAAAAAAAATACCTAGTGAGGATCATGTGTGTTCTTAATAATCATAAAATGATGGCAATGAAAGATTCTCCTATTACCCACACTTGAGTTAGTTACATTACTTAGGAGGAACTCAGATTTTTAAATATTTATTTTTGAAGGTGAGAGTGTGAGCGGGGGAGGGGCAGGGAGCGATCTCATGATTCAGGAGTTTGAGCTTGGCATCTGACTTCAGCTCAGATCATGATCTTAGTTTGTAAGTTCCAGCCCTCCATCAGGCTCTGTGCTGACAGCACCAAGCCTACTTCAGATCCTCTGAGTCTCCCTCTCTTCTCTTTCCCTCCTCCACTCATGCTCTCTCCCTCTCTCAAAAATAAACATTAAAAAAAATTACTATATCGTTAGCCCTTGAACATAATTTTGAACTGGGTGGGTCCACTTATGTGTGGATTTTTTTTTTTATAAATACAGTACTCTAAATGTATTTCTTTCTTATGATTTTAGTAACATTCTCTTTTCTCCAGCTTCCTTTACTATAAGAATACAGGGGTGTCTGGGTGCCCAGTCACCTGAGCGTCTGACTCTGACTCAGTCATGATCTTGCAGTTCCTGAGTTTGAGCCCTGCATCTGGCTTTGCAGACAGCGCAGAGTCTGCTTTGGATTTGCCCTCTTCCCCCTCACTGCCCCCCTCCCAAAATAAACATTAAAAAAATGGTGTAAGAATACAGTACACAGGGGCACCTAGGTGGCTCCATTGGTTGAGCATCTATACTTTTGCAGTTTACAAGTTTGAGCCCCACGTGAGGCTCTTTGCTGTCAGTGTGGAGCCTTCAGAGCTTCCAAACCTCTGTCCCCCTCTTCCTCTGCCCCTCCCCCACTCTCTCTCAAAATAAACTTAAAAAAAAAAAGAATACAGTATATAATATATATAACATACAACATATGTGTTCATCACCTATTTATGTTATCAGATAAATAAGGCTTCCAGTCACCAGTAGGCTGTTTCTGGCAAAGCAAAAGTGACATGTGCATTTCTGACATGTGGGGAGGGTTTGGCAACCCCTGCATTGTTCAGGGGTCAACTACATATTGTGAGCAAGCAGACTAATGGACTGAACCTCGCAGACATCGCCACATCTGACTTTTACAAATACCACAAATGTACTCGGGTGCCCTGCAGCCCTCTCTAATCTTGTTCTCATCCCCCAGAGGTGGCCACACTTCAGAATTTGGGATTTATCATGCCTGGTTTTTTTTTTTTTTTTAACTGATTGTATATACTGTTTTGAAGCTTTTCAGATTTTTATACAGGAATCTTGCTTGTACTCTTCTACAACCCCGATTTTTCTGAAGTAGGTCTGTGCTGATGCAGCAGTCCTCAGCCTCACTGTAGTGCCTGGTGTGCAGGAGTCTGCTACACGGATGTGTCACACATGACCCAGTCTCCCTTTGCTATGTAAGTGGTTTCCCCACTTTCTGCTGCTAACTGAACATTCCTGTACTGGTCTCTTTTATACAGGTGAGCCACACAGAAGTGGACCCACCCAGTTCAAAATTATGTTCAAGGGCTAACGATATAGTAATTTTTTTTAACTAGAACTCTTTTATACAGATAGTTTTCAAATATCGCCTACAATCCACAGTAGGAATTTAATTTTACATAACAACACAATACACTTACATGTATGCAAGTATGTGTATATGTACATCAAGCTAGCGTTTCACGAAAGTATATTTTCTATTTCACTAAAGTAAATGCTGGTGGTAACTACTAAATTTATTTCACAAACCACCAATGGTTCCCAACTTAAAATTTTAAAATAACGACTTTACGATCAACCAACCCAGGTGTAGAAGTGCTAGAACATATGGTATGCATGTCTTTTAACTTTTAGTTACTTCCAAATTGTTTTCTAAAGTGGCTGTACCAATTTAGGCTCCCACCAGCAGCACCGGCACATTATTCTTATCCACAATTCATACAAAATCTTGGTATGTTTAAACTACTGAATTTCTTGGCTATGAAACTGTCTGCTGTGGTTTTTATCTGACTTTCAGTTAATAGTGATGTTGAGTATTTTTTCTTAGGCTTATGAAGGTTTCCACTTTTGAAATTGTCCATTGCTTTGTCCATTTTCTACTGGGTTAACTTTTTCTCAGATTTGGCAGGGATCTAAATTTATTTATGGATTTGCTAACATTTAAAATATTTTTGGGTCAGGTCATGATTTCATGGTTCTCGAGTCTTAAAAAAAAAAAAAAACCAACCTCTTTGGTTTTGCTGATGCTATTATTTGTTTGCTATCTTACAGACTTCTAGTTTTATTTTGCTTTCTTTGCAGTTTACTCTGTTCTCTCAGTGCTGGATTTTCTAAAGTTCTTACTGAATTCCAGTTAGTTAATGTACACTGTAATATTAGTTTCAGGTATAGAATCTAGTGACTCAACACTTTCACACATCACTCAGTGCTCCTCACAAGTGCCCTCCTCGGTCCCCATCATCCATTTCACCCATCCCCCCACCTGCCTCCCCTCCAGTAACCACAGTTTGATTTCTATAGTTAAGGCTTTGTTTCCTGGTTTGCCTTTCTTTCTTTCTTTTACCCCATGTTCATCTGTTTTGTTTCTTAAATTCACATGAGTGAAATTGTATGGTATTTGTCTTTGTCTGACTTCGACATCCACAGTTGCAAATAGCAAGATTTTATTCCTTTTGATGGCTGAGTAGTAGTCTAATGTATATATGTACATCTCCTTTTAAGATTTTGTTTAATGTCTGAGAGAGAGAGAGAGAGAGAGAGAGAGAGAGAGAGAGACAGACAGAGAGAGAGAGAGAGACAGAGAGAGAGACAGAGAGACAGAATCCGAAGCAGGTTCCAGGCTCTGAGCTGTCAGCACAAAGCCTGACTCAGGGCTCAGACTCACGAACCATGAGATCATAGCCTGAGCTGAAGCTGGACACTTAACTAAGCCACCCAGGTGTCCCCACACTACATCTTTTTTATCCATTCATCAGTTGATGGGTATTTGGGCTCCTTCCATAATTTGGCTATTTTTGATAATGCTACCAGAAACATCAGGGTTCATTGCTGGATTCTTAATTTTCAGTTAACTCTGAGTTAAATTTCAGGTTTTTAAAAAACTATAAATATTTAAGGTCATAAATTTCCTTCTGTTTTCTACTCCAAAGTTTAAACCCATAATACTTTTACCATTTAATTCTATTTTTCTAATTTACATTATGATTTCTTTGATTCTGGAGTTATTTAAAAGCACCTGAAAGCTTTTAAAATACATTTTGTTATTCATGTATAATTTAAATGCATTTGTGTTTTCTGTAAGACTAATCTTGTTAATTGTCTTGTTAAATTCAAATACAAAGTTTTTCTTACCCTTCTTATTAAATACTGAAAGCAGTGTCAAAATTCTGGTAAAACATTTTGTAGAAGTATCAAAATGAAGTGTCAAGATAGTGGGTTGGTTAATCCTTATTTAGAATTATTTCTTTAGAAATAAGAAGATCTATATTTCTGACACTTTTTTATCTTTATGCAATGATTGTCTTTATTTTTAATAATGTTTTCTGCCTTATAACTCTCTCTGATATCCATAGAACTACTTGTCATACATCATATATATATTTTTTAGTTTCACCCCTTCCATATCCTTATATTTAAGATGTTTCTTATAAACAACATATACATGGACTTTTAAAACAGAATACCAACTTCTAGGGGTGCCTGGATGGCTCTTTTGGTTAAGAATCCAACTTTAGCTCAGGTCATGATCTCCTGGTTCAGGCTCGACTTGCTTGGGATTCTCTCTCTCCCTCTCTCAGCCTGCCGCACTGCCACTTCCTGTTTCTCTCTCTCTCTCAAAATATTAAAAAAGTATACCAACTTCTATCTTTGAACTAGGAAGCCCATTTCCATTTATTGTTATATTTGTATTTCTTTTAACTGTATCATTTTACGCTTCCATTACTTGATTCTTATGTGTGTTTTCCTCCTTGCCTATTTTTGATTGCTTGAATTTTTTATATTTCCTTTTATCCTCAACTCATATGAAAGTTACACATTCTTTTATATACTTAGCAAGAATGTTTTATTGGAAGTCTAGTTATTCATTATCTCTACCTTCATCTGTAATATTCTTTGATTCTGATCATTCCCTGTATTGTGTTACTTTTATTAAATAAATTAGTTTCCACCTTTTAAGATAACCCACAATTAGTAATTATTACTGTTTTATACAGTGAGTTCTTGATGAGAATTATTCCTGTTTACCAATGTCTTTGAATAACAATCCTTTTTGCAATTTACTGTTTCTAGGTTCAATTTCCTTGACAGATTTTTTAGTAAGGATTGTTGAAATAGGTTGTTTTAATCTGAAAGTAACTTTACTTCTTAATCACTCCTGATCGATCTACTGTTTAACCTGTTACAGAAACCTTCTCTTAACACTCATTCTTGTTGTTTTTTTTTTTTTTGTTCTTAAAGTGAGCTGTCAGTCTAATTTTGTTTTTTTTGTTGGTAATCTGGGTTTTCTCTTGGGTGATTTTACAACAATGTGTAGAGCTATGGATTTATTTTGTTTATCCTACTTAAGACTTGTATTTGAACCTAAGAATTTATTCTTATTCTCAGTTCTGAAAAATTATCAGTCATTATCTTGATTATGGTCTCTTTCTCATTCTCTATTTCCTCATTCTGTGCTTGATTCCTACTCTTTCATATATTCTAACTCTTGATCCCTTTTACTGTTCTGGGTGGGTAATTTCTTTTTTTTCCTTTTCTTTTTTTAATTTTCTTATGTTTTTAATTTATTTTTGAGAGACAGAGAGAAACAGTGCAAGCAGGGGAGGGTCAGAGCGAGAGGGAGACACAGAATCTGAAGCACGCTCCAGGCTCTGAGCTAGCTGTCAGCACAGAGCCTGACGCAGGGCTTGAACCCACGAACGTGAGATTATGACCTGAGCCAAAGTCGGAGGCTTAACCAACTGAGCCACCCAGGTGCTCCCTGAGTAATTTCTTAATCATTAATTCTCATTTCCACCTGTGTCTAGTCTGCTATTTAAAATGCCTATTAAATTTTATTTAAATGACTATATTTTCTTATTACTAGATTATTTGTTTTTCCAAATTTGCTTGGTCCTTTTTGAGAGTGTCATATTTCTTAAAAATGTTCAATTCTTTTATGCCTTTATTTAAATATACTTATTTTAAGCTGTATTTACCTGATGGTTTTATTATCTGAAGTGGTTGTCTAAGTTCTGTTGTTTGTTCTATCTGCTGATTCTTTCTCATGGTAGACTGTTTTCTTGAATGTTTTAAGTGTGGATGACTATCTTATCTTTAGACTTTTATATGGAGGATCCTTGTATGGCTTAGGATAAAGGAGTGACCTCCAGAAAGTTTTTGATCATCAGACTGAGACATTGTAATTCACCCTTTGACTTGGGGGTTCCTCTGAACTGCAGGTCTGATAAATTTAAAATGTAGGACTACAGGACAGCAGTCTTGTGGGTATAATTTCTCTGGGAGTACTTTTTCCTTTTCACCCACACCCCAGGTAGAAATGGACAAGCTTCTCCCTGTGCCAGTTAGCAAGTCCCTCCTCCTCATCCGTTCTTTCCCGTTCAGTACAGTGCTTCAAGGGCCTCAGCTTTACTCAAGGGAAACTCCGTTACAAATTTGTGTAGGCCTAAGGCCTTACGTTCTGTCCTTTTGTAACTCTTACAACCCAAGTTCCTGGGTTCCCCAAAGTGGGAATCATTTGCAGACTTCCCAGCTAGAAGCAACCATATTAACTCATACTTCAGTTTTCAGTTCCCTCTTCTTTTGTGAATTTCTATTTTCCTGTGATTTCTAAAATTATTTTACCAGTGCTTCTAGGTGTTTCATGATGGAAAACCATATTCTGCTGTGCCAAAGTCGACAGAGTAAATTAATTTCATTCACTTGACATTTGAGAGAAACAATACTTCATGTGAAACATTTTAAACTTGCCTTGTCTCTGATTTGCAGGCTTCCATGTTATCAGGACAGAGATTCCAAAGCCTTGTTAACTCCTCACTACAAAACAGACACATAAATAAATACACTTTTTATAGACATCATCCTCATATGCCTTAAAATTGTAAAAATACTTACATAGTGAATTTTTAGGTGGTGACAAGATGAGTTTTAATTTCTTCACAAATTTTTGCTATTCAGCAAATTTTGTAAGAGAGCATGTATTTAATGATTACGATTTTTTTTTTAAATATTCAAGTAGGATATAAAGTGATGAGTAATTAACTGAAAGGTAACAGAACTGAACGATCGTAGTTCCCTGCAGCAACTGGAAGTGACTGGATCATTCTAACAGTGACTGCACAGTCTGACACGGGGGGGAGGTCATAGCCTAGAGCCACAGATTTTGGGAGCAGGTGACAGAATGGAAGCTCATCTATCTGCACACGTCCCCTAGGTCGACAGTGTGTCGTCTGCTTTAGTCATCTATGTATACACCAAACACAAAAAACTTGAAAAACACAAAAACTGGCAGGTTCTTACAGTAACATCTTCAAAATGTAAAAAACAAATAACATCCCACACATGGAGACAGGTTAACCTACTTTCCCATTAGAATCTTTTTGTTGGGTCCTTTCCCTAGGAAGTCCTCTGGTGCTGTTCTCTTGCGAGCTACTCTTGTTGGCTTGGTGTCTGATGTTCTGTGGTGAACAAAGCACAATGGACTTACAAATGGAAAGCACACACAGAGGTGTTTAATGTAAAAGAAAATTCAGTTCTTGTTTTCTTCCTATAAAAACATCAAAGCTTCATATTATTATAAAACACTCATTATATAGAAGATAAAAATGCCATACTAGGGAACATTTCACAAGTAGAGGATATATAGCATTTCCCCCCAGTAATAATAGATTAATTTGTTCTGGGAACATAATGACAAGAAATCTAAGGTGAAAAAAATTCAACTAGAAGTACATCAGGGGCACCTGTATGTCTCAGTTGGTTAAGCTCCCAACTCTTGATTTCAGCTCAGGTCATGATCTCATGGTTTGTAGCTTCACTTTGAGCTCTGAGCTCTGTGCTGATCCTGTGGAGCCTGCTTGGGATTCTCTTTCTCCCTCCAGACCCTCCCCTGCTTGCTCACACTCTCACTCTCTCTCCTCTCAAAATAAAAATAAATTAAAAAAAAAAGTAAATCACAATGATTGTATTCTTTTTGTTAATCCATTTATTTACTTCAATGTTTATTTATATTTGAGAGAGGGAGACAGACAGAGCATGAGCAGGTGAGGGGCAAAGAGGGAGGGAGACACAGAATCTGAAGCAGGCTCCAGATAGCACAGGCTGACAGCACAGAGTCTGACACAGGGCCCAAACTCATAGGCTGTGAGATCATGACCTGAGCCCAAGTCAGACGCTTAACTGACTGAGCCACCCAGGTGCCCCAAAATGGTTATAGTCTTATATAGTTTGACTTATACTTTTTAATATGAAGTACACATATATGTCTATACATAATGTAAAATAATGTCACAGGATATTTTGAACATTCTCATATTGGTTGAGAGAAGTACAGATCTACCTTTCTTTCACAAAACTTGGGCAGCCTTCATTTTTCCACGAGTTCCAGTTTTCTTCAGTGTTTAATATATGCTGGGAAAAACAAAGAAATTGCATTTGTATAATGAAGGCCTTTGAAATTCTATCTGGTGCTAAGAAGACTACGTAAATATAAAACACATACCTCTACCATCTTTGAAAATCTTTCTCCATCAGGGGGGTTTTCAGATAGTAGCTGTGATTAGAAAGAATATACTAAGCTTTCAACAACTTTCTGCGCATCATAGGTGTGGTTTGTAGGCAGAGAACCAAGAAGTGTTTGTGGTCTTGTACCTGAGCTTAACTTTATCCTTATTTTCCTATTTGGGGCTGAAACAAAGAAAATTCTAAATTTCCATTTTGTTCAATCATGGGTTTGTTGCATGTTGAACTTACTTGATAAACTGATTTTGTTGTATCTTCAATCCACAGTGATTGCTCATCAGTTAATACATAGTTTGAACTAGGAAACAAAGCAATAAAAGCAAGCTTGAGTTACAGCAATGTGTATACAATTAAAAAAACTTTTTTTAACATTCATTTTGAGAGACAGAGAGACAGAGCATGAGCGGGTGAAGGGCAGAGAGAGAGGGAGACAGAATCAGAAGCAGACTCCAGGCTCTGAGCTGTCAGCACAGAGATCATGACCTAAGCCGAAGCTGGATGCTTAACCCACTAAGCCACCCAGGCGCCCCTCAATTTTAAAGGTTATATACTGTTTGTAAAAACCCAAGGCCAGTAATAGATAAGTTAACCAGATTGCAAATAGTGTCAAAAATTACCAAGAGTAATCGTAAATGAGAGGATTATGAGAAGGAATTCATGCTCTTCATTTAAGATGGTCAGAATTGGAAGACATGATGGTGTATAAAGGAGAACACTCAATCTGATTAACTATGAACAGAGCAATGAAGCTCTCCTAAAATAAATTTAATGTGGAATGAAAACTTCAGAGACAATATTAACATATTCATCTACATGATGCACATCTAGATAAAGCATTCTGTATTTCTTTAAAAGGCCATCAAAAACACATTAATTCGGCTCTCACTATGCTCTACGTGCTTTATTGCCAGCCAGTAAATAGTGACACACTACTGTGCCAGGATCTGAGTACTTTACATGCATTATTCATTTAATTCTCAGAATGAGGATGGGTATATATTAAACAGTGGCCATAAAGGCTCAGTGATTTGCCCAAGACAACAAAGCTTGAATTCACACCTAGGTCTGGCTCCAAAGTCCTTGATCTATCCACCATGCTATATTAAAACTTAACAACAGAAGGATAAAAACACACTCATTTTTGAGTACTTGCTATTTGTTCTTAAAATCACAAGTCTGAAAGTACTGAACTGCACGTGGTGATTGATGAAAGTGGGATTCAAAACCAGTAGGGTAATAAAGGCACACTCTTCACACTTCTAATAAATACAACACTGCTTTGCAGACTTAAAAATGCCATTAACGATGAACTCTACTTCAGTTATGGATAGGACAAGAGGAAGCGGTCTGTTCTGCAGGTGGAGATACTCAGGAAGCAGAGGAACTGATCAGGTTTTCTGAAACGCCAAGGAAATTAGAACTCTGTGCTTCAAAGATTTACTGTACTTTTTTGAGTTCTAAAGTCCTAAACAACTCCACATCTTGTGAGAGAAGTATTATGGATTTAGTGTGCAAATCAGGCTTAGAGAAGGTCTGAGTGAGGTGACGGGAAAAGTTGATGTCCGGAACACAACTGGGGACCCCCAGGACGCCCTGAACTCAGCAGGGGAGACTTATACTGATAATAGATACAGTCAAAACCTTTCTCTAAAACAAATATCCTAACATCCTAACAAAAGCCCCTGATTATCTAGTGTTGCTCCAAAATGTGATCCTTATAAATTAAACAAATCTGATACATAAGAAAAATACATCAGTAAGTAAACTGTCTTTTAGAAAGGACTATTTGGAAATCATTTACTACCCACATTAACTTACCTTTTGAATTTGACCTGCCCCTTGAGATACTGGAATAAAATGAGATATTGCAACAAGATGTGTCGGCGAAAGTTACTGTCACTCAGTTGTAAATCCATCAACTAGATGAAAAATAAGCACATACACACAACATAAAACACATTAAATTCAAGTTTTGCCTAAAGGCATAGGTTACTCTACTACAGAAATGAGAGATTTTAATTTAAAGAACATTCACTGAGGGCTCACTAAATAAGAGGCATTACTGCACAAGCCCTAGGACAGAGGAGCAAAGGCTTCAGATATTTTTTAACCATTTTAGGCCATGAGATATCTATGTCAGTAGATAGCAATGTCACATCTGTGGTTCTGAAGTCAAGATAAAGCAAACCAGAAATATAGAAAGGTAAAAATAAGACTACCACTTTTTCACACATAAAGAAATAATGGCTAAAGAGTGGTCCTTATACAGATAATAACAAGGGATGTTGCTCATTTTGTAGTCCTACACAGTGCCTACGACAGAGCTGGTGCTCAGTAACAAACAAGGAATCAGGAGTGAAGAATCATCTGTGAATTAAGTGGACTATTTACTTGTATATTAGAGAAAATTGTATTATACTTGTATTATCACAGAATCTTCATTAGAAAAGACCTGAAGGTCATTCACAAGGAAGTTCTTCGACATCCCTGCCCATAGGGTGGTCTCTAAGAATCCTCCAGCGATGAAGGCAGGCATTCTGATTATGTCCCTAGAACACTGAAGGAATGCTGAAGTCTGTATCCACAAACCTGTGCTGCTGCGGCCTTCCAGAACTAAAGCAACCGAGGGGAGTTGCCTTATTTAATTCATTGTTTTTATTTGTTCTTAATGTTTATTTTTGAGAGAGAGGCAGAACATGAGCTGGGGAGGGGCATAGAGAGAGAGGGAGACAGAGGATCCAAAGCAGCCTCTAGGCTCTGAGCTGTCAGCACACAGCCTGATGTGGGGCTTGAACCCACGAACCGTGAGATCACAACCTGAGCCGAAGTCAGATGGACTGAGCCATCCTGGCACCCCAGGAGATGCCTTAATTTAAATGGATAGCCAACCAGGAAGACACTTCAAAGCCTGAGGAAAGGAATCTAGTTAAAGGTCCCTAGTTCCTTTGGCTATGCTTGCATCTACCTAACATTCACTAGCCACCTCCTCCTTTCTAATACCTCCAGGTATTGAACCTTTGATTTTATGGTATCTCAACCCAAATTGAATGGCAAGGTCTCGGACTTCCTTTCCTCCAACTCCTAGATGATGTGACCATCCCCACCCAGGCTCTCAACTTCCTTGACCTCAGCTCCATGGACAGGCACAGCTCTCCTGTGGCTCCACTGTCACGGACAAAAGCTGGAGCTGGGTATTACTCCCAGCTACCCCAGCTGAGAAACCTTCAATTCACAGTCCTCTCACCACAGCCTCCGATTCTTCCAGTCTCTCACTCAGTTTTCCCAGGACCTGACTGAGACCTTGAGTCTCCTGAATCCTCTATATTCTGCCTGTTAGTCCTGTTCTGTTTTTACAGTAACCCTATTTTGGTTGGTCAAACCTTTAGATGGTAAATATTTTAGTCTACGTAAGTCAAGAGGCATATTATATTACGTAGGTACTTATGTAAACATTTAAAATGTAAAATAAACAAAATAAGCAGTGGGTCAGATTTGGCCTGTGACTATAGGTGGCTGACTCCTGGTCCTGACTTTCTGGGTTTTCTCTTCAACTATTTTCTTGCCAACCTCCTCAGCACCTTTGTGCCATACTTCTGTCACATCTACTGCACAAAATAGCAGCTCCAGACCAAACCAAGTTACTCACCTTCTATCAACATGAAGGCTTCCCATGGAGGCTGAAGATGGAGATGCTTGGAAGAAAATACAAACCACATAGCTCTGCAGATGGTATCCCCACTATGCTACTGCCTCTAACTTAAAATTCTGGTCTCTAATCAGCAATCTTTCTTTATTCTCCAAGGGTATTATTATTTCCTTTTCTCCACGGCAATTACTGCAAACCCCTTCAACCGCTTACACACATTCCTTAACTACCCTTTTACTCTCAGTACATCAGCTACCTCCACCTTCAATGAAAATTCAATAAATTGGAAGTTTCAGCTTCACCCACATCCTTGTTTTCACCTTGTTTCCTCTGTCTCAACATCTTCATCGAACTGTCCCCCGCTCGCCCACCCCAATGAACACTTCTTTCAGAGTCCTCATCCTACTTGATACGCTTGGCTTCCTCAAGGTCACACTTCTCTAGTTTTTCTCCAATTTCACTGGCTACTCTTCAACCTTCTTCCTCTCCCCTACACCCCCACTGCTTAAATGTTGATTTTCTTCAGGATTCTGCATGATGCTTTCTTCTCTTTCCAGTCTATGTTTTCCTTTAATTACTACACAGAGATGGTAACTATACGATATACCAAATCTATACTCTTCCTCCTTGACCGGGTTGCTAATCTCCAAATCTGTAAATTTACAAAGCTACTACATATCTACTTGACTATTCAACTGACACTTGATCAGATTTCATGTCCAACCTAAAACACACTTATCTTGCCCACAAAACCCACTTTTCTCCAGTGAGTTTCCACCCTCCATCTATTTGCCTAAGCAACTCGAGGAAGGCTGCCTGGACAAAGCACAACTATAAACCACAGGAGCAAATCTGAAGTTGGAGAGTTATGGAACAAGAAAGAAACAGGAGGTACCATGACTCTTAGCCCAGTAAGAAACTGGCCTGTTTGAATATGTTAAGCAGTTCAGCCAGTCGGGAAGAGACAAGCCTCCTGGCTTAAAGAGATGAACTAAAATGGCTAGCGCTGTGTACAAGCTCTTCATAAATCTTGGGCTTTCCGTCTCCCACATTTACTTTTTTTTAGTTTATTTATTTAGAGACAGAGACAGCACGAGCAGGGGAGGAAGAGAGGGAGAAAGAGAGAGAGAAAAGAATGTGAAGCAGGTTCCAGGCTCTGAGCCGTCAGCACAGAGCCTGACATGGGACTTGAACTCACGAAACCATGAGATTATGACCTGAGCTGAAACCGAGAGTTGGATGCTTAACCTACTGAGCCAATCCAGAAGCCCATCCCATGTTTATTTTTTATGCTGGAATATATTTTTTGACGGAAATAGTGGACTGAAAATAGGAGTCAACAAGACACCGAATCTGCGATGGGAAGGGACCAGTATGATCATTCACACTAACTGCTTTACCTGATGCTTATAGAAACTAGAAGTCCTGCAGGCTCACATAGCTGGTTAGTGACTGCGCTGGGACCAAAACTGACACGGGCAACTGCATTCTTTCTTCCTTATTGTATGTTTTCTAGTTCTACTTTTCTCCGGGTATTTAGAAAATTACACCATTTACATCATGCAATGGGTCAAATGTTTCTTTGTCGTCTTTGTTTCTTGAACAAAGGGTCTTTTATCATCCTTAGCTTTTAATGCACATCTCAGCTCTGGCCTCTCAGCCTTCCTGATTATTATTTTAAACTGAAAAAGGATCATGCTATTCTTATTTATCTTTATGTGCCTTTCTGTCAATAAACTGTACATGTGAATAATATTCCTGGTAAAATTAAACTGAAGTATGCAAAATTTCATTTCTATCATTTATACAAAGTAGTTTAAAAAGCTGTGCTAGAAAAATAGTTAAGGGCATTTTTATTAAAATCTTACTAATTGATCATTATTAACACATTAGCTGATATCAAATTATCCATTTTCAAATTATGAAAAATTTTAAATGTCAAAAAGATACAGGTAAGTCCCTCTATTCATGTCCCTCTATCCAATGACATGTCAAACACTAACATTTTTACTTGTTCCACATTTGTTAAAGAAATAAATATTACTGAAACTGTTGAGCCCTTCTCTGAAACCTCTCCTTTTTGTTCTCCCTCCCTATCTCTATGGTAAACACTATCACATGTTTGGTGTTTGATTTGACACTACTGCTACATAAGTAGTTATCTATAAATAACATATTAAAGAATTCTGCATGTTTTTAAACTCTGTATAATTCTTCAATAAGCTATTTTCATGTGACATTATGTCTGAAGTTCATACAACTTAATAAATGTAACTAGTTCAGGGGTTGGCAAATTTCAGTTAAAGGCCAGTTAGTAAATTACTTTAGGCTTTGTGGATAATACAGTCTCCGTCACAACTATGACTTTCTGCTGTGGCAGTACAAAAGCAGCCATACATAACAGGTGGATGAATATATAGCATGGCTGTGAGCCAATAAAACTCCTTTATAAAACTAGGTAGCAAGCCAGATTTGCCAACCCCTGCTCCAGCTAACCCACGTTCAGTGCTTTGTAGAACTCTGTCTGCTGTATAAACTTACTATCATTTACCAGTCTCCTGCTTATGAACATTTAGGTTCTTTCCAAAGTTCCACTTACAAACACATAATTTATAAACAATGAGTCTTCTTATGTGTTTCCTTGTGCATGTGTGTAATTCTCTAGGGGCCACATCTAGGAACAGAAGTTTTAATTTTGCTAATTTTAAAATGCTCTGGTGGTTGTATCAATTTATACTTCAACCAGCAGTGTATGAAAATGTCCTTTCCCACACCTTTGCCAATAACATTTATTGTAAGGCTTTTTTGCTCTTGTCAGTTTGATAAGTGTGAAACGATTGCCTCATCATTTTAATTTCTTTGGCAATTAGAGATGGTTAGCATCTTTTATAAGCTCATTAGTGATTTAGGTTTCTATAACTGCAATCTACCTGCACTTCCCATCTTTCCTGCTTTCCACTGGCTTGTCTTTTCATCAACACAACGCTCAGAATATTAAACTTCTTCAGTTATACAGGTGATGAGTATCTTCCAGTTTGTGGTTGTTTTTTTGGTATTTTTTTTCTGTGGCACCTTTTATTATTCAATACTTTTATATATTGGTATTTCCCCTCATGACTAGTGCTTTCTGTGACTTGAGAAATCTTTCCTTACTCTGAATGTACACATTTTATCTATATATTTAAATGTTTCAAAGTTCTGCTTTTCTCATTTAGACTTAATTTTTTTAATGTTTATTAATTTTTGAGAGAGCGAGAGAGTGAGCAGGGTAGGGGCAACAAAGAGAGGGAGACACAGAATCTGAAGGCAGCTCCAGGTTCTAAACTGTCAGTCAGAGTCCGACACAGAGTCTGAACTCACGAACCATGAGATCATGACCTGAGCCGAAGTCAGATGCTTAACTGACCGACCGAGTCACCCAGTCACCCCTCAAATTTTAGACTTTTAATTTACCTGGAATTGAGCTTTGTGCATGTAATAAGGTATGAACTGAATTGTATTTTTTCATATGGATGAGCTGTCCAAGCAACATTTATTAGGAATAATCCATCTTGAAGTGCATGGGTGGCTCAGATGGTTAAGCATCCAACTCTTGGTTTCAGCTCAGGTCATGATCTCAACAGTCTTGAGCTTGAGCTCCACATGGGGCTCTGTGCTGGCCGTGTGGAGCCTGCTTGGGATTCTGTCTCCCTCTCTGTCCCTCTTCCCCACCCCCTCTCAAAATTAAATATTTAAAAAAAATTTTTTTTTTGTTTTTTAATTTATTTTTGATACTGAGAGAGACAGAGCATGAGAGGGGGAGGGGCAGAGAGAGAAGGAGACACAGAACTGGAAGCAGGCTCCAGGCTCTGAGCTAGCTGTCAGCACAGAGCCCGATGCGGGGCTCGAACCCACGACCGTGAGATCTGACCTGAGCTGAAGCCGGAGGCTTAACCGACTGAGCCACCCAGGCACCCCTCAAAATTAAATATTAAAAAAATAACAATCCATCTTTTCCTCACCAATCTGTAACTTCATTTGTATCTCAAACTTTCCTACAGTCAGTGCTATTTTCTAGTTTTTCCCCCCTTCTTTATACCTTATACTAATAATTACTGTACTGTTTCAATTACTACAGCTTTATAGGTCTTAATATCTGATAGGGCAAATGTTCCCAATTTCTTTCAATTTTTCTTAGTACTCTTGGCTTTTCCTAAGAACTTTAATATCAACTTTTCAAGCTGCCTCAAAAAAACACATCTGAATTTGATTCAAAATACACTGAATTTATGCATACTCTTGGGGAGACACAGCATTGGGTTTTCCTATCTATAAACGTAGCTGTACCTGTCCACTTTTGTAATCTCCATGAAGATTTCTCCTAGGTTTTCACTGCTATTTCGACTAACATGTAACTGGTTACTTATGGAGTAAAACACCACTGATGTGTCTTTTGATGAAGCCTCCTTAATTCTATGAATAGTTTGCTGGTTCTCCTGGATTTTCTCTGGGGACAATTATATTGCCTTCAAAGAGATCAGTCTTTTCTTTTCAGTAATTGTTAACTCTTATTTCTTTTTTCTTAATGAAATGGCTAGGTCCTTCACTACTGTGGAGAAATATGTGCAGATATATGATTAGCAGACATCTATCCCTTGTTCTTGAATTTACTGGAAATATTTGTAGAAGTTTGATCATTATGTATGATACTTACCACAAGGTTTTATTAATTTCCTTAAGTTAGGAAAATTCCCTTCTATTTCTGATTTGTTTTTGTAGTAATCTACAAAACATTCAGTAATCTAACTGAGTGTTAGATTTTACTATAAGAATTTTCTTGGAATCTGAGATATAGTTTTAAAATATTTAAACATTTAGGCTTAATTTAGTATTACATTAATCTTTCTGATGTTGAACCATACTTAATGTTCCTAGAATAAATCCTAGTTAGTCTCTACTTAAAAAAATAACTACATTTGATTTGTGAGTTAGAAATATTCTTTTTTACCTCTATTCCTAAGACTGATATATACACCTCTTCCCCCACTGTTCTGTCATTTTACTTAAAGGTTAAATCAATCTTATATTAAGGACCTGGTTGCTTTTCTTCCTTTTCTACTTTCTGAAAATTTTCATCTATAATAAGAATCATCTATTCCTTGAAGTGTTGATAATATGTGAGTAAAAAAATCTGAGCCTGAGGTCATTCGAAAGCTATGATTTGACTACTATTTCATTGAGGATGTATTTGGTAATTAAATTTAACTACAGATTAGATTTAAAAAGGTATTAGCAGAAATTAAGAATATATTTTCTTATATATTTTAAATACCTGTCATTTTCAATTATTCCCATTTTTATTGTTTATTTTATTAATATTGTTTACTGCTACCTTCTCATTTTTTTCCTTGGTCAGGCCTGCTCTGTAATATTTTTATACAAATTGTTACTATACAACTTTTCTTTTAAAAAAGAACAGCTTTTGCTTTTATTGATGTGTTTCATATTTTTATTCTATTTCAGCAATTTACGCATTATATACTTCTACTTTGATTCTGTGCCTAGCTTCTTGAATTTTCAATTTGTCATTCTTAAATGACAAGCTGCAGTTATGCAAGCAAGATAAGAAAGTCTATTCTTTGGTGCTGCCAAGTGGCCATCTAGGAAAGGCTAAAGCCAGTCAGAGTACAAAAGGTATCCTGCCAGTGTAGGCTATGGACATGGAGCCTCATTCTGAAGAAGGACAAAGTCTACAAGAGATGCTAGAGGGGACTGTTTAATTGGTAAGATAAAGATAAGAGCAAAGCTAGGACAAGAAATGGCCCACCCTGCTATGTCATTAGCCAGAGTAATAGAAATAATCACTTCAGTTATTAATAGAAATTAACAATGATTAATAATTAGTAACATTAAAATGTTAGCTCCTCTAGAAATGACTGTTCTCATCTCATTTTATGGCACTACATAGTCACAGTTTACACGAAAGCATAAAGTCAGTATATTCATAAATGTCAACATTTCTTTGAAAAGAAAATGTGCTTTGATGAGGGCAGTGATTACTACCACCTGGACAGAACGTGCAGTAGTGAATGGAGACTGGTACAAGAGCACTGATTTTATACTCCAACGTGGAGCTTCTCTGAAAGTGTATAATCTTGTTGTTTTCTATTATTAAAATGTTCCTGGAAATGTTATTTATACAACAAACTTCGATAACATCCAGAGTTTTGAAACAGCTGCCATGTCCTGAAAAATGTAACCTCTAGTTCCTAAACTATACAGAACTCTTACTGGTTGTTTTATTTTGGAAGTTTTTTGCCCCAATCTTATTTAAATAGACATTTGGGCTTTCTGAAAAGTGTATGTCTTTAGGAAGATTCTTTTTTAAAGCTAGAAGAGCTTTAGGATTTTCTTCCCCTCTTAAAAATAGGGTAAAATAAAAATTTTGAATTCTTTATTCAACCAAAGATTTATATGTTTCCATTAATAAAGTCAGATTAAAAAAAATCTGATGTCTTAAATTAAATGTTTACACTCGCTATTATTCATATATTTGGATGTATTTCTACTTTCCTTTTTGCTTTTGTTTCTTCCTTTCTGCCATTTGTTGGGTTTATAAAATAGTCTATATTTCTTCCTGTGCCCCTTTTCTCTCTTTGCTGTTAAAGACCGACAGGTTGTTTTCTTTTGGTGGTTACTCTTTTAATATATACAATGAAGTCTCAAGTTATTTAGTATTTCTTTCTTCCTCTGAAAGATTTTAAGGACTGAACTATATGCCTAAATCACTCATCTAAACATGTTTTCCCTTCCCATATTGTCATCTAGTTTAAATTCCACATTAAACATTTTTAAAAATCATTTTATGAAATTTTTGTCTTTGTCAATAGTTTACTGTCATATTTTTCAATTTTTGTGGCCACCACTGTTTTCTGTATCCCAGTACTTTCTTATGGGCTCAATTTCCTTCCTTCTGGAGAATATCCGTTAGTAGATTTTCAAAAAGAAGGTCTTCCTGGTCTTTCAATGAAAAAGTCTATTTTGTCCACAGTCTTGAGTGCATTTAGCTGGGTATAAAATTCTACATCAACAGGGTTTTTCCCCCCCTCTTAGTGCTATAATATTTCACCACTGCCTTCTGGTATCTGTTATCTGTCAGAAAATGGCTAACAGTCAAATAGCTGTTCCTTTCTAGTATATTTGTCTTTTTTCACCTTTAGTGGCTTTTAAGGTTTTCTCTGCAGTTATAGCATGATGTACTGAAGTATGGATTTAACTTTATTTTAGCACCCATTTAATCTTGGAACTTGGTATTACCTTCAATTCTTTTCAATATAGTTTTCCTACCATTCCCTCTATTTTGTTCTTTAATATTTGCTGGAATTTCTCAGTCAACCACACATTGCTCTCAACTGCTCTGTTAACAAACAAAAAAATGCTGTCTCTGTGCCTTCTGGGTGAACTTCCAGTCATTAGTTCTCTTTTCATATATGTTCAATCTATAGTTTAATTCTGTATGTTCTGCTTTGGTTTTGATGATCGCATTTTTCAATTCTAAGTCTCTCAGTTGTCATATTGAACCATTCTGTTTCATTTCTGCCTGTTTCAATTTTATAATTTTTTCTTTATTCTCAATGGATGCTATATCAATTATCTCATCGATTATCCAAAACATGTATTTTTAAAGTCATGATCAGGCTGTGTATATGGAATAAATACATTTGTATCCCAATAGTTGATTTGGTTGGTGATATTTCCTAGTATTGAATTTCTTTATAAATGTTGTAATTCATATTAGATTTTAATTATAATTTATCAGAGTGATAAGTTATATGAGAAAGATACAGAATGAGAAGCTTTTGTTTTGAAATTTGTTTACTTTCTCTTATTTCTCTCTTTGTACATCCTTTCCTGTCTAGGAGTTTAACATTTGATTCCATCAGGGTCCCTGGAACCAAGTCTGGAAAGAATCTTAAGATGAATTCTTGGAGCAATATTTTATTAGTATATTGAGGATATCACATATCTAGTCACACAGACATAAAGCTTGACACAAAGCTGTGTCTTTGTTATCCCTAGACCCACAGACTCCTATGAATCCACCACCCTTGGCAGAATACTATTAATATTTTGTCTTAGTTTTTTTTGAAGGTGGGTTAACGTCCACCTAAGTCCCTGGCTTCAAGCAGAGAATCTGGCTTTGGCCCCTGGTCCCACACGAAACATATCTGGTGTCTACCACTTGTAGCCAAACTCTTGGGTACCACCACCTGCTTGGGATTAAGAGTCCAGCAGGCCTGAGACTTCAATTTCGTTCAGGCTACTTGACATTTCTGGTCCATTAAGATTAATTAATCTTGTTTCTGGAATCCCAGATTTGTCTTTTGGTTTTCTCCTTTAATACTTCATCTGTCATTTTTATGTGTTTGGAGCAAAGGAATGGGTCAAAACATACATTTAATGTGCCATCTTGACTGGAAAACTTACATAATCCCTTAGCATTGTATGTGCAGTCAAATGCTCTACCCCTGAGCTATGCCCCCTTATAACTACATTTGAATAAAATTTACTTATTAAGTTGTACAAATAAGATTACCAGAGAATGTTTAACCCCCTTATTTGTACCTAAGAGACAAACTAATTACAAAATATTATCTTCATAAACACAAATTAAATCCTAACTTGAGGTTCAAAATATATGCACCTGAAAGTAATTAAACTGCAAAATAAGACTACAAAACAGAAAATGCAGAACAACTTCTTTCACTTCTGAAATCACATTAGTCTTACTTGTGCAAACAAGACACAAGAGTCTCAAACTAATACTTATCAGCTTTAACCAAAAGTAAAGGAAGAAACATTTCTTTAAACTTAACTTAAAAACAAGATCAGCTAAAGGGAAAAAAAGATCAGTACTTATTAGGCTTAGTGAAAAAGAAAAAATTATACCTTTTCGCTTGTTAAAAATTTTGCAAAATATACATGTTCTCCTCCTGCTTTTAATTCTTCCATCTTTTTCCTGGAGGCCTGAGTATCATCTAGTTTATAACTCTTAAAAACAGCTAGAACTTCTTCAGAATACTGCAAGGTAAAAATACTAATTAGTTTTATTTGGCATTGTGGCCTGATAATTTTTTAAGTGCTTTTCTCTATCAAAATACCTAGAATTTACTCATAGTTAATCATAAATGCATATTGTAAAGCACATTAAACAAGAAAAACTATGATGGGAAAATGGGAGTAAAACTACTTGTCATGAGATTTCATGGTATTGTGAAAGTTGGAACAAACCCTCTACTCCTGAAGAAACAGCACTTCTTATATAGTTTGTGTAAGGGGCAAAACAGAGAAACTAATGCTTTAAGAGTATACAGGAATTTACCAGTGAAATTAGCTATTTAACCAGCTGTGGAAAACACTGAAGCATTTCTTGTGTGATGCTGTGACCATATAAGACAATGATGTCGAATCCTATTCAATAACCATTCCAGATGATTTTTCACTCACTACTTAATCTGAACACATACCATGCCACTTTTAAGAGCTACCTATTTACCTTGGATTTTGACTACCACCAAAAAGGACAACTGATCTTTAAGTAGCCAAGAAAAAGAAATACAGAGAATTCTTATAAAACAAAGGCTAGCCATTTTTTTTCTGATAGTATGTTAACCTTTAAAAAGGTTTTTTTAAGTTTATTTACTTTGAGATGGTGAGAGAAAGACCACCTGTGTGAGCAGTGGAAGGGCAGAGAGGGAGAGAGAATCCCAAACAGGCTCTGCACTGCCAGTGTAGAGCCTGACATGGGGCTTGAACTTGTGAACCATGACATAATAATCTGAGCCCAAATCAAGAATCTGGTGCTTCATGTACCCCAATGTTCATAGCAGCAATGTCAACAATAGCCAAAACATGGAAAAAGCCTAAATGTCCATCACCTGATGAGTGGATCAAGAAGATGTGGTATATATTCACGATGGAATACTACATGGCAATGAGAGGGAATGACATATGGACCTTGAGGGTGTCATGCTGAGTGAAGTAAGCCAGGCAGAGAAGGACAGAAACCATATGTTTGCACTCATAGGTCTAACAGGAAACATTCAGAATGATCTAGCTTCGAGAAAAACAAGCAGTTAGTAGTGCTTAAGAAGAAATGATTCAGTATCTAATGGATAGTTGACATCTGTCACAACACAGCATTTTATATACTGTTAAGTGAAACTACAATACAATCTAAGTTTATTTTGGGAGTGTTTGCTGTATAATTGGACTTAATGAAATGTTTAGAGGTGCAGTAGGCATGACTTTGAGTAGATAATGAAAGAAAATGCCAAATGCTAATTGATTCATGATGTG